>NC_056681.1:33900000-34177500 GCF_018350215.1 Panthera leo
TAAAATGCAATCAATGTGTCACATGTGTTTTTAAATAAATGAACACAATAACCTTGAGTGGGTCCAGTGAGATGCTATCCAACAAAGTATGAGTCAGGGGTCCCAGCAGGAAGTAGATGACACACTCCGGTAATTGAAGAAGGTTAATAAAAGGACTATTATAAAGGTTAGGGAAGAAAACAAAGGATAGTGTAGGACCCTGGGACTAGTAGTAATGACAGGGAGTCATTACTATCACTCCTAGACCCGAAGAGGTAAGGAGACGTGGTTTCCAGAACCCATGGAGAGAGCTGTAAAGACAACTTGATAGGAGCTGTTGTGCTCAGTGGATGGAACTGGCTAACTTACAGAGATCAAACAGGCCAGGTGCCAGGATAATAAATACCCTGACTCGGCCTTCCTTCCTTCCTTCCTTCCTCCCTTCCTCCCTTCCTTCTTTCCTTCCTTCCTTCATCTCATCCTAGGGCACCCCATGGCTGAAGCCAACTGGAAGACAGAGAGCAAGATACTCCTTTAATAAACCCATCCAGGTTAGCATCCCAGGGGCCAGGGAAGACAACAAAATGTAGAAGGATGGAGAGTGCATGTGGAGGGGTCAACAGAAGACAACCTACACGGAGAGTTGGTTACCCCAAGCCTTAAGTGATAGAAGTGAAAACTCACTTGAGTACTTAGCCTACGCTTGACTGGAGACTAAGGAAGCTAATGTACTTGAAAGGACCTGGTGTGCTAACGGGGCTGCTGCCAATCTTTGGAAGAGTAACTTGTTCTTGTCAAGAAGCATAAACAGATGGGGTCCGTGGTTTAACTCACCACTTACACTGTGTGCAGCTGTCAGTCGTGGCTATAGTCCTGGGTTCCAGAGGGTTGCAGGCTGTAATTTGTATCCAAAATCCTCCAGAGAACAACTGGCATACTCTTTGCACAGTGAGTACAGGGCTCAATCTATCCATACTGCTAGTATCAAAGGATATTCTTCATTAATCGAATGTGACAGGTCATTTACCCCTCCTTTTTTTAGAGAACAAAATACTGATTCAGAGATTGTTCTGACTATGAACGCCAAACAACAGAAGCCAATGAATTAGTTTGGTCTATTTCTTCATGAATGGATTCTTCTGTGTGCTCTAAGTGAGTCCTGACTTGCAAAGTCTCCACATGGCTCACCCAAGTCTTCTTACTTGGCATGGCTTTTCCTCTAGGGCCATGATGATCTCAGCTGTGTTGGTGTGCAACTTGTAACATGCAGAATATTGAGGAAATGACCTTAATAAATCTCTTTCAAGCAAAGGGTCAGACTCAGGCTTCTGGTATTGGTGTAGAAAAACTGGGATGAACCACATCTGGTCCCATCATTGTATGACCCTGGTGAGCTCATTAACCTTTCTAAACTTTGGTATTTCCATCTGTGGAAAGAGACTTTTAACTTTCCTTCCTGCACCATTAGGGTTTTGTAATCCCTGAAGTGCTACCTAATTATAAGTTATTATAACCACATAATATATAGTCATTGAACATAAATATTAATATGAAATATTTGAAAGGGTTTACATTTGCCTTTTATTCCTGCAGAATAGTTCATGGGCCTCATGAAGTAGCATGTCTTAATTATACTAGAAAAAGGTACTGTATTTCAACCTATCATGAAAAATTGCATGAAAATGGGAAAGGCACTTATTGGTTTGTAAGGTTCAGATTTCCTATGTGTGAAATGGGGATGATAAGAACATTTACCTCCTGAATTATCTCTGGAAGTATAAGAATATAAAAGAATACACACTTAAAAAATAAAGTGTCATAAAAATGAAAGTTACTGCTTAGTTTAGTGTAGTGATGAGTCATAACATTTAATACGTCAATTTATTTTCATGTTACGTAAATAGTGTTTTGTTACTCCTGACTAATATTAGAGTCAGAATTCTAATCTGTGCAAATGGAATGTTTTAGGACTTCTAAAAAGAATATCTGAAGTCATGACCTGAATGATTTTGGTCAAGTGGAAGCAAACTCTGGATTTGCAAAGAAAAAGGATACTAAAGAAGTGATTTTTTAAAAGTCTATTATGAGGTTCATAACATTTTGGTTTAATAGCTAGGGATATCCGTGCTCATGTCATTTATCTCTTCCTGAAACAATGCTGTTATAAACCACCCCCAAACCTAGTGATTTAACACAGCAGACATTTTTACTGCTTATGGGTATGTGGGTTCGCGGGACAGCCCTTCTGGTATTAGCTGGACACACACAGACATTTGCAGTTATGAGTGGAAAGGCAGCTCTGTTGACCTTAGCTGGGTTCTCTCACATATTTGGGGGTGAGCTGACTCTAAGCTGGTCTAGGATGAGTTCTGCTCTTCATTGTTTTCTCGCATCCCTCTAGCAGGCAAGCCACAGCTTACATCCTGGTGGCTGGGCATGGTTGGGGCTTAGGCTCAGAACTGGCATATTGCCACTTCTGTACCATTTTTCTGGGCACACTGAGTCACAACATCAGCCCAGATTTGAGGAGCATGGACTCCACTGCTAGATGGGAGAAGGTGCAAAAGGACATTATAAAAAGTGTAAATACAGGGAGAGACAGAGAACTGAAGCTTCTTTGCTTTCAGTCTACCACACGACTCTACTTGAATTTTCTTAGGAGCAGTACTTAAAGGCTTGTAAACATCCAGGAAGCTTAAAATACATAGACATTGCTACACCAGCATGCTATTAAAACAAGCCGCTTACCTAGAGAAAGACATATTTGTACGGAGAGGGATCTGTAAGACATGCCAACTATTTTTATAAATGCACGAGTTTGGTTGACACACATTTTCTAATATGCGAAACATCCCATTTGTGCTACTTGAGCAAACATATCAGATGCATTAAATGGTGGTGCGAAACCCTTGTCAGCTACCCTTATAACAGGATAATTCTTAAACTGCTATTTATTTTACATATTGGATTTAATTTACAGAATCAATACATGTCATTTTCTGAAGGTTTTCATCTCACTTGCTTGTATCTTTAGAAGGAGGAAAGTTATTTTTACTTAACCATGTTTGAAAATATGAGTCCTAATACAAAAGACAATTGTATGCATATTTATTCATGCCTTTAAATACCACAAAGTATGTGTGTAGCAGAGTGAAAGAAGGAAATCACAGCTCTTTGTTTCTGTAGAGAACTTCTACCTTTAAACATAGAGCTTCAAAGAGGAATTTAGATGAATGACAATAACATTTTTTTGCTTGGCCTTTGTTAATAATGAAAGTTTTTTGTTTGTATAGATATTGAGTATGGAGAAAATAAAATTAAAGGGTGTCATTGGCGGGGGGGGGGGGGGGCGCCTGGGTGGCTCAGTCGGTTAAGCGTCCGACTTCGGCTCAGGTCATGATCTCACGGCTCGTGAGTTCGAGCCCCGCGTCGGGCTCTGTGCTGACAGCTCAGAGCCTGGAGCCTGTTTCAGATTCTGTGTCTCCCTCTCTCTCTCTGACCCTCCCCCGTTCATCCTCTGTCTCTCTCTGTCTCAAAAGTAAATAAACGTTAAAAAAAAAAAATTTAAAAAAAAAGGGTGTCATTGGGAAGGTAAAACCAGATAATTGCAATGAAATCACTTAAATCACTACAGAAAATGTAAAATTATATAATTAAGGAATCAGAGGGGAGAGGATGAAATGCATACTTGTGGTCAAAAGGTATAAACTTCTAGTGTAATCGATCAATCATAGGGAGGTAACGCACAGCATGGTGACTGTAGTTAATCACACTGTATTGTACATTTTAAAGTTGCTAAGAGAGTGTATCTTAAAAGTTCTCACCCTAAGAAAAAGAACTGTAGGGGTGCCTAGGTGGCTCAGTTGGTTGGGTGTCTGACTTCGGCTCAGGTCATGATCTCGCAGTTCGTGGGTTTGAGCCCCACGTCGGGCTCTGTGCTGACAGCTCAGAGCCTGGACCCTGCTTCAGATTCTGTGTCTCCTTCTCTCTCTGCCCCTACCCCACTCATGCTATGTCTCTCAAAGATAAATGAACATTAAAAAAAAAATTTTTTTTTAAAAGAAAAAGAATTGTAACTATGCATGGTAATGGGTGTTAACTAGACTAGTTGTGATCGCTTTGTAATATATACAAATATCAAATCATTATGTTGTACCTCTGAAACTGATGTAATATGTCAATTATGTCTCAATAGAAAAACTGAAACACTGACTATAACCGTATCAATGGTTTTAGATATTTCAGGATACAGCAGGGCATCTATCTCGCCACGGTTACCCCTCAGAAAGTGTTTGAAGTTATAAGTTAGAGTAATGCATTTAGAGCAGGCAACAGCTTTTTAAGTAGTCATGAAGTAGAAAAATAATCTTGCCTGTAATGTTTTAGTCAGGCTTTAAAATGTCAGTTAACATATGGAGCATATATACAGTGAAAGTCATATAGGAAAACCATGGGTACTCCAGGAGTTCACCCTTCAAAGTTTTAATTTGAATTCTTGTTTTGAGTTTTCATTCTCTTCAGACTGTTGAACTGCTTTTGAACCCAGAGGCCTGTGCAAATCTCCACGCTACGCATAGAGATGAAAGTCTTGTGCCATTCTCTGATTTCTGCTTGGCTTATCTTTACCCAAAATTACTGGTTATCTATTGTAGCCTCTTGTTCATGGAATGCATGTATTTATTTAACTGAGATATTTATAACATCCTAAACTAATAATCATTGTTAAACCTGTGTTGGAGACAACTGTTTTGGATTCAAATCCTGCCTCCAATGGCATTGGTAAGGGGGTAGTTCACTTCCCTCAGTCTCATTTCTTCACCTTCAAATTGCAGATAATAATGTTACTTATATGATTATTATAGTGACATTGGAAGTCATATGAAGTCAATATTTTGTAAGTTTTTTCTAAATAATGATAGCTAGAAGTCACACTTATTTTAAAATATGCCATATCTTCACCAGTGGGAGAATCTTTGCTGAGGAAAATGAGAGAAAAGACTAGATATATTGATACTGAAGTAACCCAAGGAAACAGCCTGTCCTGATCACGCTACAGCAGGAGCCACACTTCTTAAGCGCTGCCCGTGTATTTAGAGCTTTCAATCAGCTTTTTTCCTTGCTCTGCTCTTTAAAATAAACTAGCAACCAAAGGTCACCAGATATATGTGGGAAGTGGCTGATAAAAATAGAGGCAAAGCAAGCAAGAGAGAGCAAACAGGTGGGAACAAGGACTAGCCATTAGAAGGAGACTTTAAAAATCAAGTAAATTAGCATTATGGAGAGAATTGGAAATGAGCCAGATATGCTATAAAAATGATCATTCAGAGAACAAAAAAGAGCTCTTCAAAATTAAAAACATGATAGCAAAGAGGAAAACTGAAACAGAAGGGTTGGAAGTTTAACTGAAGAAATGCCACCGAAAGTAGAGCAAAAAGACAAGGATGTGAGGACAGAAAGGAAAAGAAAATTAGAGGAACAATCTAGAAGGTCTAAAATCCAAAACAGAGGTGTCCCAGAAAGAGAAATATTAAAAAGAGGAAGCAATCAATGAAATAATTCTAGAACATTTCCCAGAATTCTAGAGCTTTTCCCACAAATTTTGAAATAAAAAGACCCCAATGAATGCCCATTATAATAAATGAAAGTAACCCAAAGTCCAAAATTAATGTAAATTCAGACCATTGGGGACAAATTTCCAGAGGGGGGAAAAAATGTCTCTCTAGGGAAGATCAAGACAGAAAGTCAGACTTCTCAAAAGCAATACCGAAAGCAAAAAGACAACAACAACAACAACAACAACAAAAGCCTCCTAAATTCTAAGAGAAAATGATTTGTAAACCAGAATTTTTCTGTTGAGCCAAATGTCAATTAATTGTGAAGGGCAGAATAAAAACATTTTTATATATGTCAGCTGTCAAATAATTTACCTCCCTAGCACACTGACAGCAAAGGATACATAAGGATAAAACCTTTGAAAACAAAAGGGTTAAGCAAGAATGAAACAAACAAGAATTGAGAGTTCCAACGCAGTGATGAGATAAAGGAAATTCTCAGTCTGAGGAAAGGAAAACTCCAGAAGATGGTGGTGCAGAACTTGGAGAGGGTCAGAAGCCCCGGGCAAAGACGTCTTCAAGAAAAAGAGATTGAGAGAATGTTCAACGTGCTTGTGCTTATCACAGAAGATTTCAACAGCTGAGACTGTATCTGTTGGAATTAGCGGTAGATACAAAACAAGCTGATCAAATAATAAAACAAGGTATAGAGAATAAAACAGTGTGGAGGAATGGAAGATAATCCTGACAGTTGCATGACTTACCTATGAATAGTGTGTGTATATATATATACACCCATACAGAATGTATCTATATACACATTGTTATTAATATGTATATGTGCTATATGTCTTTATGTATATATGTATGCATATACATATATGTGTGATGTAAATATGTACTGATGAATGTATTTGAATATGAAATAAGAGCTAACCATATCTGAATATGAAATAAGAGCTAACCAAAATTAAGATAAATCTATATCCATGGTGGGATAATAAGGGCAGGGGAAAAGATGGGGAAAAGATGTTGACAAAGAGCAAATTCCTATATTCCATATTGAGAAACTAACAGACAGTGAACAGAGTGACTCATTAGGTAGTAAGCTAAATATATTGTTTAATGACATGGAACTAAATGCCAAAATAATCAGGTAAAATAATTAAAAGTAGTTACGTTTGGAGAGAGGGAAATTGGGTAGGGTTGGGACAGGAGGCTGCTTCTCTTTATAAGAAGCCTGTAGATTTATTTGGCATTTAAAAACTAAGTGTTTATATAATTTAATGAAAGTAAATATATGTGAAATACAATGTATCTATGACATTGCTCTTACTGATTAAACGTTCTAGAAAAATGAAGACAAATATTTCTCCAAACAAACAATTTGGGAGAGCTTTTAAACATGGACACATTCACACCCACCCACAGGCATGCAAGCATGCATGTGCACACACTGAAGTCATCACTATCACCAAGCAACTATTTTCTAGATATGAAATATATTTTTCCTGTGTGAGTACTACAGCTATTTTTCTAACTTTTATCTGTTGATTTAATCTCACATTCTTGAGAACCCAAACCTGTCAAGCAACTTTCAGCACAAGGCTAGTCAACAAAAAAGCAGTGACCAATTATCACCTTCTGCCCCTTCCTCTGGAATAAAAAACAAATATACAAATATAGGATATACCTCATTGCTAAAACTGTATTCATCCAAAAAGGGACCAAGATGATAACTGGGCTCATCAAAATTTGTACAAGTCTTTGACTAAAGGAGATAAAAAATGAAATACATTCAAAGGAGGTAAGTAATTATGTCAACAGATGATCTCAATATTTAAAAATTCAAATATCAAGTATGGGCCACTCAGAATCATGTAGTGCCCTTTTTCTGAGTAGCACTGGTCATTGCACCATGAGGACAAAAATCACTTCTCCCAACATTCAGAGATAAAGAAAGAGGGAAGGCATTAAGACAAATGAATGTTCTGGGTATAGACATTAAGTAACATATTAGCTTTCTCATATGGCTCAATCTTAACTTTCCACCATAGCACACAGAAGCATATCCTAATGTGGGAAACTGGCTGCTCAGTGGGTTACCCATGGAGTGTAGAGCCAACATGGATTTTTTTGCTCAACTTCAACAATCTATCAAAATTTAGCATGTTACTCCAGTATACAGATTTGGCTTCAGGTATTCTTGTGAAGAGTAATACATCTCAGGAGATGAGGCTTAAGATATATGCCTAGAAGACACTCTGATTATTTTATAAACTAAAAGAGTTGGTCTATACTCAATGCTGAGATATTCCTTGATACGAAATTATTTCCTAAGGAAGTTGGAACCAGGACTCCAAGACATTGGAGAAGCACTTATTTGACTGTGGTTCTAATATACTATGTGGGTGCTTCTCAATTCCAGTGTGCACGCTGATCCCTTGGGCTTTGGGCTAATGCACCCTCTGATACAGCAGGTAGGAAACAGGGCCCAAGATTCTGTATGTTTAATAAGCTCCCAAGGATGCTGATGCTACTGGTCTATGGACCACAGATTGAGTAGCAAGATGATAAATGATACCATAAACCTCTCATTTACAAATTAGTAGATTTCATAATTGGCATAAAAGAGAGAGAGAAAACTAATTATAGAGTTTAATAGGTTGCCTATCACACAGTAGGAACTCAATTAACATCTTTTGAGGGACTATGGTATCCTTGGACAACTATGGAGTTGAAGAGAAATTCCAGAGAACATATCTTAGCCATATTTAATAAGAGTTAGCCTATTATCTATATGATTGGTGCAGTTTTATATTTCATTTATACAAATAATGCTAATGAGAATGCTATTTCAATAACTGCATTTCTCACATGGTTATGAAAGAGCAGACCTAGGCCGGCCCACTAGTGACTATGCCCTGACATGGCCTCAGAAAGGAGTTCCCACTCAAACCTCAGACCACGCCTCCTCCCCTTGAGTACCTTATGTTTTCTAAGAAAGCAGGCTACCGATTGATGCAGTCTTCCGAAGTCTAAGGTGGGAGGAAGGGGAGTGTGAGAGGCGTGGAAAGTGTGAGTAGAAGAGGGAGGGCTTCTCTCAGGTAGGGGCCAGAGGCAGGAGCCCTCAACCCTGTCCAGGCTTAGAATGACCTGGGAGCATTTTACCCCTCCCCAAACCAATTAAATCAGAGTCTCTGGGAATTGTGTTTGGTGCTAGGTATTTATATAGCACAGCAAGGCTGACAGCCAATGGTTAATAGGTGACCAGTGAGAAACGTTCTGTATACACTGAGGCCAAACATGTTAGAGATCCTCAGACACAGTGGTTCTTAAACTTCAAGTGCATCAGAATCTCCTGGAAGACTTGTTCAAACACAGATTGCTGAGCCCCACCCCCAGAGTTTCTGATTCAGTGGGTCTGTGACCACCAGGTCATTTGCATTTTTAACAAGTTCCAGGTGACGCTGATAATTGCTGATCTGGGACCACACCTTGGAAGCCATTGTTCTATCCTTCCCCAGGCAATCAGCTGAGGAGACAACCCTTCCCCAGCCAATCGGCTAAGGCCAAGATCCCTATAAAACCTTTGTGCTTTTGAAACCCACTCTCTCTCCAGTATCTTACCGCTGCGTTGGTGCAGGTAGGGGGTTGAGCTCCAGCTAGCTCGAATAAAGGCTCTTTGCTTTTGCATCAGACTTGGCTCCCTGGTGGTCTTTGGGGATCACGAAATCTGGGCATAACAGTTATAGGAAAGATTAATTGGAATAGTTATAAATTAGATACACCAAACATTATCTTATGGGGAATATGTATTTTGCAAGATGATTTCCTTAGATGGTTCTTTAGTGTAGATTTTGCTGTTGCCAGGCTGTTTTTGCTGCAACTGGGTTGTTGTGGGCCAAAATTTTATATTCACTTACATTCACCTAGTCAGACAGTTGCTTGATTTCATATGTAAATCATATCTTGCTTCAAATCTGTTGTATCTTGCACTTTACTTGTTTATAGTATACTAGTAGAATTAAAGTTACACATTCCATGCCACAGAGAAATAAAGAAATGACACATTTATGAGGCAATGCATGCTTATTTACTTTGAAAGACAGTTTCTAGAAATCTTGACCTTATTTCTTCCTACAGAACAGTAGTTCTCAAACTACAACGTACGGGCCAAATCCAGGCTGCTGCTCGTTTTTATAAATAAAGTTTTACCGGAATACAGACATGCTCTTTCATTCACATAGTTTCTATGGCTACTTCCAGTCTGCAACAGTGGAGTTGAATAGTTGGGGTACAGATCATATGACCAGCAAAACCTAAAATATTTACTCCCCTACCTTCACTTTAAAGGTATGCTTATCCCTGCCATACAACTAAAGATGATATTATTTCTAATAAATTAATTTGAATAGGTAACAAGTGAGATCATTATTATCTTAACTGTCCAGATTAGAATTAGAATATAGAATGGTTGCAAATCTTGCATTGTTTCATTCTTTGGAAGATGTAATGACAACACAGCTCAAGTAACAGAATGTAACTTATTGGAGGTGGGGGAGGTTCTCTCCATTGTGTTTATTTGCAACTTAATTTTTCTTTTTCAACTACTCCCCAAAACAAAAGCAACAACTTGTTTTTAAAGCATTTTCATTTTTCTCTTTGCAGTCAAGAAAAGGGGCGTTTTTGCTTCTTCATACTGATTTTTCCCCCTGCAATTCCAAGTAAACCATTTTCCAAGTTATTTTTCTTTTTTAATTTGTAACATAATCACTGCCATCTGTTGCTTGGCTTAGCTGTTCTCTGCTCTTTGTACATATTTGTATATGGGAGTCTGATATTTAATATGTACCAATAGAGGTAATATACAGTAGGGAAATGCATATATATTTATAAAATATCTATATTTACCCAACATATATATGTACAAATTGATTCAATTTTTTATCTGCTTGAAGTGCTAACCTGACACTCTTTTTCTGTGAATGTAAAATCCCAGCTCAACATTATTCTCTATCTATATGATTCAGTTTGGAATGGCAAAGCCTGGTCAATAATGATGTGGGCTTATTTATTATACCAGTCTTTAAAATCAGAAGGAAACTGGAATGTATTTCTCTCCTTTGAGTTATGCTGTTTAGTTAGATGAAGAATGAAATTGTCAAACCCTTGTTCTGTCAATTCCCTAGAATAGTATAATGTCAACATTAATGTAAAAGATGGTTTTCAAGCGAGAAAAAGCAAAACTTCATGGTCTCTGTAAATCATCGTAGCTTGACTTACATGGTGACATCTATCTCTAATTATGTAGCTGCTATAGTGGCATTGGGACTTATTTTTAATAAAATGCATCACTATGCAGCTCATTACTTACCTTCACAAATACTTTGAGTACAATTCTTTTCTATGAAAACCAGTGTTTCTATACTGATCCTGAATTGGTGGAATGACTGAGAACCAGCCACTTCTTCAGGAACAAAAACCCTGGGGAAATACATGGGGGAAAAAAAAAGACATTTTTTTTCTAACTTGCTAGCACCAAGCATTGAAAGGCATTTGAAGACTTACGTGAAACAAAACAATAGCGCTAGAAGCCACCAGAGTGTTTGGTGTTTGTTTCTACATCAGTTAGTTGTGGCTGCCTAGGCTGACCACCCCCAGATTATAAGGATTTTTAAAAGACAGAAACTTTTTTCTCATTTAAAATCTAGATGATTCAGGGTGATTTGGTGGTTACAAGACCTAAGGACTTCTTTCTGTTCTACCAGTCTAGCTCCTGGTTTTCATTCTCAAAAGCACCTTATGGTTGGCACTTCAGCTATCAAGTGAAGGTTCCATGGAACAAGGAGAAAGAAGGAAGGAAAGTGAAAAAGCACATGTCTATTCTATATTAAATTGAAGTCTGTTGGAGGAGGTCATTAAGAGGATGTGACCATGGGTTGACCTAGGACCTGGACCCAGACAATCAGAATCTCCTCACTCCCTTCCCTGAATGTATGTTCTGCCAATTCTTCCCACAGTGGGAGACATTTTCAAGGATGCAGTCTGGAGAGTAAGGTGTTGTTGAGGCCACCTGGACCATATATGTGACTGAACCAAGGCAAGGCCTCTATATAAACTTCGAAGGTTCTAGTGGGTGGGTAGAGAGATCTATTTGTCTTGCTGCCAGCAGGACAAGCCTTGTATAAGTTCCTTTGCTTTTTAAACCTGCCACCTACCAATCGGAAGGTCTGCCTCTTTCCTTGGTCTGTCCTTGGCCCCCCTCTCCCCACCCTTCCACCAAAGGGCCAGTTTCAAATTTCTCCTGAGGAAACTCCGGGAGGTTTCCAATCAAGAGAGTCCTACTGCTAATGGGTTCTAAGAGAATGGATACAGGATGAGCAACTTGAACCTCACGGAAGACCCTTTTAGAAAAATAACTTTCCCTCACTGCCTTTGTATGTTTTAAATAATAACATGAATAGTTATAATCAAAGCGTTTGCTCTTCCATTGCTAGGGTGGGGCAACTATAATGAAATGAGAGAATGCCAGAAAAGAAAAGTCCTGATCTGAAACAAAGCCATGCTGTTGTTTGCTTAAAAGCCCTTGGAAAATGAAGGGCTGATACAGAGGGCTCCATATTTTGTACCGGTTAATGGTGACTGAAATCCTTGTGTAAGAGGAAAAGGGACAAAATTGAAGAATTTAACTCTACTTTAATTAGGAAGTGTATACCACATGACACCAGTCAATAGGCCAAAAGATTTTTTTCAAAGTGTGAATCCATTCATTGTGTTCAAAAGCTCAAAAATAAAAAGAAATTTCCTTTAAATTCTGTCGAGATATCGCTAGAGACTCAAAGCTTGGTGGTTATATTTGAAGTGAGAGAGGATTACGGGTGTGCTGACGTTTATTTTTATAGAACAGTGCAGATACATGTCTGGAAGATAAACTTACTCTTGAAGATTGTATCTTGACACTCCGGAGGCTCTGGAGATGGCAGGAGGGAAGTAGGGTGAGGTGAAGAGGTCTTTCTTCAATGCTTCCAATCTGTCCTGAGGCATTGCTTCTGCGGTCCTCACTCCCTAACGTCTGTATTTTTGTGAAAGCCAGATTCGGCTGAGAGTGTCTCTCTAAACATTTTTGGAGCTGTACTTCCAAATTCTTCTTCTTCTTCTTCTTTTTTTTTTTTTTTTTTCCAAAATGGTGTTTAAGGCGATCAGCAGCTTTCAGTGAAAGCTTTTGCTTTACATGAAGGATAAAATGGAGCTTAAATGAACATCAGGTCGTTTTTCTTGTTTTTCCAAAAGAAAAAAAAAATCCCACCATTTTTGTAACATAACTAAATCAATCTAAAAGCTTTTTACTTTTGTGCAGTAGAATTTAGACAAAATGCATTGTGCTTTTAAGAAAGGGTTCAAATAAGAGCCTCCAGGGAAGAAAAAGTATAGTGTTTTTTTTTTTTCCCATGTGTTGGTGATAATTTTAAGTTTCTTCTTTTGAGTCTATGCCTATCTCAGTGTTTAACTTGATAACAGATCTCACTGAGTCAGAACTTGGCAATTTCATCACGATGCATGTTCTTATTTACCATCTAAGATGTACAAACTTTATCTCTCATATTGATGTGAAACGTAAAGATGATTCTAATGGTAAATGATATTTATGTCTTGGCTTACATACTCTTATTCACATAACTGTACTGGGCAGGTGATCAGGGTGACCTTCATCTTGCAGTCATCCAAAGACCCAGGCTAACAGAGGCTCTGCCTTCTTTAACGCGTGACTCCCAAGGTCACCATGGAGGTCATCTTCATCCCAGGCAGCCAGGCAGGGAAAGGGTATGGAGCAGCAGATGTGGAGGGTTTTGTGTGCCAAAGACTATCTAATGTAACCCAGATGTAGTTATTATAGACCTCGTTCTGGGAAGTTTTTCTTCATATCTCTCTGTTATTTCAAAAAAGGTAGTGGGGCGCCTGGGTGGCTCAGTCAGTTAAGCGGCCGACTTCGGCTCAGGTCATGATCTCTCAGTCTGTGAGTTCGAGCCCCACGTCGGGCTCTGTGCTGACAGCTCAGAGCCTGGAGCCTGTTTCAGATTCTGTGTCTCCCTCTCTCTGACCCTCCCCCATTCATGCTCTGTCTCTCTCTGTCTCAAAAATAAATAAATGTTAAAAAAAAAATTAAAAAAAAAAAGGTAGAGTTAGAGGAATCTGACGCTTATATGCAATTAGAACTCATTTGTTCATAATGGAAAAGAGCTGTTGAATTCTAGAAAGTTAGAGATAAAAATGCATATGATTAAAGTTTATAGAATCAATGCAGGCAAAAAAAGGTTGACTAGATCACAGAACACAGAATTAGGATGCTGTCTTTGAATACTGCACATAAAAAGTTACTCGAAGGCACATAAAGGCAGGAGAGTACAATTATGGAATAATTATAAATGCATTAACTACCACTGATTAACACTATGTGACAAAGGCTTACATACATGATTTCATTTGATTTTCACAATAAGCCTTCATGATAGCATACACTGGCTCTAGGGCCAAATTGTCTGGATTTGAATTCTGGTTCTTCCAACTTACTAGTTGAAAAAATCTTGGATAACCATTTAACCCTTGTCTGACTCAGTTCTCTCCACTATAAAATGGAGATAATAACAGTAGCCCTGTTCATGGGGTTCCTGTGAAGATTAATGCATTGAAAGTGTAAAGCCCTTAGAACAGTGCCTTGCACATAATAAGTTTTCATTATTATCAGCAGAGGCGCATTAACATATTAGGCTGTTGGATGTCAGATGGGTAAGAGACTTTCCTAATGTCACACAGCTAGCAATTGGTAGAACTGACTGACAGAAAGTATGTGTATTCAAATTAAAACACCTGCTCTTCCCACTATGGCAGGCTGTGAGTGAATTATGAACTTATAAGAGACTGAAACCACAGTTTCCTAGGGGAATTGGGTATACTTATATCATATTGTGGTTAAAAGCAGGGGGAAGGTCTCAGGTCTGCGTTGTAGGTTTTAGAAGTGGCTAGCATGGTAATTTAGAGTCAGGTTCTAAAGTCAGTATTCTTTGGTTTCAGTATCAGTTCTAAGTTGTGTGACCTTGAGCAGGTTAATTCAACCCTCCAAGTCTCAACTTTATAATTAGTAAAATGGGGGATAATATTATTTTCTATTAGATCAGTTCAGAGTAACAATATGGCTTAAGTAATAAAGATACTTATTACCTCACTTATCAGGAAGTCTAGAAATGGTTCAAAAGGTTAACAGCAGTCTCATGAAGGACCAAGGATCTTTTCATATATTTCTACTTGGCCATCCTCTTTACGCAGTAATATACTGCAAGAGAAAGGGTTAGGGGAGAGAAATGTTTCCCTAACGCCCTACATTAAAAAAATTTTTTTTTAACATTTATTTATTTTTGAGACAGAGAGAGACAGAGCATGAATGGGGGAGGGTCAGAGAGAGAAGGAGACACAGAATCTGAAACAGGATCCAGGCTCTGAGCTGTCAGCACAGAGCCTGACGCAGGGTTCAAACTCGCGGACCGCGAGATCATGACCTGAGCCCAAGGCGGACGCTCAACCAACTGAGCCACCCAGGCACCCCTACATTTTTAATCCATTGGGAAGATTTGGGTCTCTCAACCACCTCCTAAATCAACCAAGGACAAAGGAGAATAGGATTCTATAACTGGTGTCGACCAATAGACCAGTAATAGTTCATTCCCTGGGAAGAGGGAGGAGCTACCTTCCCTAAGCATCTGAACCAAATCAAGGTTTGCTTACAAGAAAAAGCGGGTGGGAGGGTGCTGTTGAACAGTAAGTGTATGTTATTGAGTGTCTGGGAAGTGTTTAGCTTAGCGCTCTGGCCTATAGTGAGTACTCAGAAAAGGTTAGTTTTGCCAACTCCCTGAGGCTGATATTTTGAAGGGCAATTCTGTGTTCTCACAAAAAACAGAACTTTCTATTGTTTTAAAAGTAGAACAGAACACTGAACTTGATGATCATAGGCCTGGCTCACACGATGTTGGATGTCCTTACAGGTCCCTTTGCATGGCAAAAATTCTCACACTTTAAAAGTATTTCTGCCTTGTATCCTTACCCAGGGGTGTGGAAAATGAGGAGGTTGAACTAACCTGCCTCAAGCCTCATTCTATCTGTTGAAAGGATTTATCCCATAGCCTTCCTGGATCAAATGGCATCCTCTTGATGGCAGAGGAAGCTCTGGGAGCCTATGTCTGTCTTGAAGACAAACGCTGTTCAGAATTCTACAGCTTTATTCTCCTTCTTATAGTCACATTCACATCAACAGCTGGGAAGGAACAAAAATACCAGATGAATGACTCCACCATCTATTGCTACCGTAATGGTATGTAAAGAATGACTCTCTGGCTCAGCAACATTCAACAATGAGCATCTATTATCATGGTCATAAGTCTTCAGGTTGGCTGGATTCTGGCAAATAGGATGGGTTCTGTTGGATCTTCCTCCAAGCTGGAGATTAGGCCTTGGTCTGCCCTTTATGGCTCCCTGAGTTGTTAATCTCGTGGCAATGACAAGAGACCCAACAGGGCAAACCCAAGCTCACAAGCATATTTCAAGCCTTTGCTCATATCACCTCTCCTAACATCCCACTGGCCAAATCAAGTCTTACAGTCTAACATCAGTGGGGTGGACAAATCACAGGCATCTAGTTGAAAATAGCAAGGTCACATGGTAAAATGTGTGGAAACACAAAGGGGCAAGGGAAAGAGAACGATGAAGGCACCACAAAGAAGTTCAATCTACCTTCTCATTTGACTAGAACCAACCTCTAATCTTCCAAATTCCTCTTCATGGGTGGGGGGCACATGTCTCGTCTCATCTGTCTTGCCCTCCTAAGCCACTCTGGTGGGTAAAACCTATTTGACCAATAATACTTCCAGTAGATAATGGAGAGATTGCAAGGGGAAAGAAAAGAGAGAAAAGAAAAAGTAAAGACAGAATAGGAAAGAGAAAAGAATCACTCTGATGGGATCCATTGTAAGGACAATTGAGAAGGCCAGGAACCCTGGAAGCAGAGTCTTGTTGAAATCCTGTGAGAATGTGATTGGTGCCTTCTGCAATGTTACTGGCAAGCAGAGCTTCCGGATTAGAAGGTCTATGAAAAGGATGCTCAGGTTTTAGTTTAGGGACATGTGACCAGATGAAACAAATCAGTGTTTATAGAGTGGCTTCCAAGGACAAGGCAAACCTTCCCCCCACTCCCCCCACAGAGAGCAGGAGTCAGGTGTCATGGTCACCAGGTTATCCATGGTGATTATTATAGTGCCTAATATATAGCTGGTGATCAATACATATTTTTTGAATGCACTGAAGTATTTAAGAGGCAAATTTCCCCACTGCATTTTTGGTAATGTTTTGATTTAGTTTATAAACACTGGGCCTGGGAAAGCCCTAGGGGTCAAGGACAAATGCTTAAGAGAAAAGAAGGTTCTTCTCATTCTTTTTTGTTCATATTCTGTTTCTTCTTTTAAGAAATCAATTTCATCGAGATAAAATTTATGTACTATAAAATATACTCATTTTAGTTCTGTGAGTTTTGACAAGTGTGTACCTGCATAATATAGAACATTTCCAACACCTCCAAAGGTCCCCTTCCCTGTCAATCCCTGCTTATTCCTGACCCCAAGCAACTGATGACCTGTTTTCTATCAATATAGGCTAGTTTGCCTATTCCAGAATTCCTCAAACAGAATCCTGCAGCATAACATCTAGTTTCTGTCAGTAGGTTCTGAAGCTTGTATCATTCATCCTTGTGGTGCATGCTCATTCCCTTTTATTTGCTGAATAGTATTCCATCATTTGGGCATACCATCATTTATTTGCCTATTAACCTGTTGATTGACATATGCAGTTTCCAGTATGGGCTATTATGAAGAAAGCCATGCACATTGTTCACACAAGTCTATGTGAACCTATTTTCATTTCTCTTGGGAAAGTCCTGAGTTTTATGATAAGTTAATGTTTAACTTTTTATAGGAAACTGCTCCAAAATGGCTTTACCATTTTATACTCTCTCCAGCAATGGATAAGCGTTCCAGTTGCTCTATATCAAACAATGGTATTATCAATCTTAATTTTTACCCATTCTGGTGGGTCTCTCTCTCTCTCTCTTTTAATAAATGAGAAATGTTTGTTGAATGAGCGAGGGCAAACATTCTTAGACCTATGTCACTAAATGAGCAAGTTAGGAGTCTACTATCCATAAGATACCTCTTTTTCTATGGTCTCTCCTCTCTCTCCCTGTGTCTCTGTGTCTGACACACGCGCGCGCGCACACACACACACACACACACACACACACACACACACAACACGTGGAGAGGAGAGGGGGCCTTCTGTCTCTGTGTGTGTGTGTGTGGGGGAAACAAAAAACCATTGTTTCTCTCAGGGTGGGCTTTCTTTTTCAGAAGCACAACTTAACCGTAGCCCCACCCCCTTTCCAAGACCAGCGCGCTGCAAACCCTCAGGCGAAGCAAGGTTTCCCCAAAGAGCACTCCTGCCAAGCCTCTCTACTGCTCTCTTATCTACTAATAAATAATGTCTTTGCAAAGAGCTGGGTTGTGGCCGTCGCTAGAGAGCTCCCGCTAGGGGCTGCCTCTCCGATCCCTCCCAACCGCTCCCTTTCCCCACCCAATCTGGATCGGAAGGCACTCCAGGCTCCCGCCCAAGTTCCCCGGAAAGCCCCAGGGAACGCGCGGTTCGCGGGCACCCCGGGCACCCCTGCAACCCCGGCATGGGGCATGCTCAGAGGGCGCGCGGGCGGCGCAGGCGTTGGCTGCAGTGGGGCCCAGGAGCCGGGAGGTGCCGCTGCGTCCCCGCTTCCCGGCGCCTGACCCAGCGCGCAAAGTTGGGCTGGAAGCCGCCGGGGGAAGGAGGGACCGAGCCAGCGAGGGTGGCGGGGAAGCTGGGCGGGAGGAGGAAGGAGGAGGGGAAGGAGCGCGGGGGGGGGGGGGGGCGCGGAGCGTGTGTCACTCGCGCTCTCCCTCTGTGTATAGAGGATGTGCTGAATGGTGCGCTTCGAGGCGGCGGCGGAGGAGGAGCAGTACCCGGCGGCGGCTGGCAGCCTCGGCCGCCCGGCTCGGCTTCCCTGTGCCCTCCGAGGCTCCGCAGCCACCGCGGGCGCCCGACCCCGCGTCCCGCCCGAGGCATGGCCGGGCGCCTGGCCCCCGTGCGCCCCGCCTGCTGAGCCGCGCCGGAGGAGGTGCGGAGGCCGGGAGGCCGGGGGAGGCCGGCGGGGGAGCAGAGTCAAGCGCCTCGCGAGCCGAGAAAGGAGCCCCGCGCCCCGCGCCCCGTCCCTGCCGCGCTCGCCCGGGCCGCCCCGAGCCCCGATGAGCCCAGATGGCCGGGGCTCAGCCCGGAGTGCACGCTTTGCAACTCAAGCCGGTGTGCGTGTCCGACAGCCTCAAGAAGGGCACCAAATTCGTCAAGTGGGATGATGTAAGTCGGAGGCGGCGGGCTGGGGGCGCGGGGCACCGGGCAGGGCGCGGGGCGGGCGGCGTGGGGGTGGGGCGAGGGGCGCGTTATGCAATGGGCGCACGGGAGCCGGCCGGGGCCGCCTCGGGGCGCGCAGGGTGGCCACTGCCGAGGCGGCTGGCCGGGAGCAGCGGCTTCGCGCGCGCTCCTGTCTCTCCGGGTCAGGGAATTGCCATCCTTGCCGGGTCTGGCAGGCGCCCCCTGAGGCTCTTCAGGCTTGGGGGCCTGAGGGGCAGTTTTTGCCAGGGAACGGTCCTGAGAGTTTTTGGAAAGTGTGAAGTTGGGACCATCTGGAGAGCGCTGGGGTGTGACCCAGGCGCACCCCTCTACGCCCGCAGACGCACCCCCTATTACCTCTATTGCTCCCTTTCCAGAAGGAACAGGACAGCCCCGAAGAACGAGCCTGTTCAGTGATTGCTAAGCCTCTTGGCACTTTTATGGGAGCCCACGCGGCAGAGGACACAGCGGTCCAGCCGACAGGTGGTCGCTGATGCCAAACTTCAGCGCCTGGCTCCTGAGGGGCTTGAGAAGGGCCCGGGAGGACACTCCTGTGAAGGGCTAGAGGGCAGAAGTCGGGGGCATTGGGGGGTCTAGGAGTGCTCAGCGGACCTGCGGGCAAATGGGGAGGGCTAGTTTTTGAGAACTGAGCTGGCTGGAGTCTGCAGCTTGAAGCAGAACCGGCAAGGCATTCCCCACAATTTATTTATTACATCTTTTGCCAAGTGGGGCAGAGCTTTGCCCAAACCCGGATCTCCAGCGTTTTGCAAGAGCCCTGGACCTAGGACTGCAAGTGACACCCGCTCCCCAACCCGTTGTCTTCAAACACTTAAATTAATAATCTTGCTGAAAACATGGGACTCTTCAGATGGAGGGCATTATCGTATCAATTTATATGTCCTGGGTGTAATTCAAAAGGTTTGTTAAGAACAACCCACCGGGATAAACCTGAGCTGCCAGGATCTAGGGAAATTTAGGTCCAAATGAGGAAGACATCTCTCAAACAGGAGGAATGATAGGCGAATAAGGTGTTCATCCTCCTGAAAAGATTTTCCACCTAGCAAATTATAGCCTGTTATCCTCCAGGGTATTTTTCTTTAATCTTCTTAAGCCATTTTCCAGTGTCTGAAAAACAATTTAAATATTCCAGGTACCGAATCCAATTACTTAGCTGAGTGAGTCTGTGTCTATATTTTGTCCAGTTGGAAGTGCAAACGGGACTCGGGAGTATGAGCCACAGCTTCCTTGAAAGCTAATGGCAATTATTAAATGTTGTAGGCAAGGATAGAAACATACGTCCTTTTACGGAGGACTTTACACTTTTCTTCTTCCATCCCAGTGTAAGGACCAGATGTTTTTGTAAATGGAATAGAATCTAAACAATAAATTTGGACACAGATGAACCGCTTTCTTACAACAACAACAATAACAACAAAAGATAATGCAGTTCAGCAACAAATAAAACAGTTTTGCCCATCTTGAAGTCTCAAAGAGAGAACTGAGGTGATGAGAAAATAAAGGGCCGAAGGGAGAAAGACTTTACGGAATAAAGAAGGGTATTCCAGCATAAGCTCTGCATTTATTCACAGTGATACTTTTAAATGGTGCCCCAGAATATCTTATTTGGAAGAAAATAGCCGGCATCACTTTGAAAATGGAGATCTTCTATGGAACAAGTTTTGAACATCTAAGGAGATGATTTTTATTTTGTGCATTTATGGCATGTGTATTTCTTCCTTACCTGCTAATGCCAGACCATACACTAGTTCTGGGGTGGTGATGAATGTGGACAGAATCTCCGCTGTTATAGGCCTTACATGGTAGGTGGAGGAGACAGAAAATTATCAAGAACACCAGTGATGTAGAGATTAGAAGTGATGCAAGGAGAGTATTGGAGAGGTCACCAGTCAGACACTACCTGAAGAAGGTGGGAAGCACTCTCCCTGAGCACTGCAGCAGTGAGTTTCTTGGGAAGCCTTACTTTAGTGCACACGCTAAAGGGAGGGCCTGTGGAATCTCAGCTCTTCTGTAGGGAGAAACCCAGACTGCATCCAGGAGTCAGGTTACCTGGAATATGGTGAACTCTCCTGCAGGTTCCTTGGCTCTCTGTCTCCATGGTGATCTGTGGATTGAGAAGGAGCAGACTTTCCTAGGTCACCCATATCTTCCTCAGGAGTCACCCCTCTACTCTTGCCGTCCCATATCTGTCCTTCCAAAATCAAGCCAGTTTAGGTGATCGGGCTAATTATACTGCATCCTAGTGATACTGTGTGCCAAAGACAAAGAGAACTACATGTTGAATCTAAAGGCTTGAGTTTACCTGCTGGTTCTCTTGTCAGTCAGCCGTGTAACTTTAGGTTAATCACTTAACCTTTCTGAATCTTTGCGGCCTCTTGAGCAAGACTATGAGAATGCCACTTTTGTTTGTTTGTTTGTTTGTTTGTACCTGTTTCATCTGTAATAGTTGGAAGTAGCCAATAGGATAAAGTAGCCCTTCTCACACTTGAGTGTCAGAAACATCTGGGCGATTGGCAACACGTAGTTTGCTTGGTCTCACCCTCGGTTTCTGATTCAGAAGGTCTGAGGATTGGTCTGAGAATGCATTTCTCATAGAGTCTTGCTGAGTCCACTGGTCTGGGGAACCATACTTTGAAATCACTGAGATAAGGTGTGTGAAGTGACTTAAAAAGTATGGCAGATAGCTACCAGGGTCTTGTCAGCCCATGTACATTATTGCAAGTTTGTGATTTTAATTTGATCTCTCTGCATGTTGAGAAATTCATCCAGCTGTTACTTTTCTATCTAAGAAGTAGAAGGACCTCAATGACAAAATCATGGACAATCTTTAAATCTTAATGGCGTATTTTACCAAGTGTCTTTGGTGCCTAGGCTAGCTTAACTTGCATTCATATGTGCCTTTTGAATTTCTTATATGCAGTGAACAATTTTCAGCACTGTCACCTGTTTCTAGTGGGTTAGTAGAAAGGGAAAGGGAAGAGAGAAAATTTTTGAGAGGCTGTCTCGTCTGTCTTTGAGGAGGGGAGACTGTTGGGTTTTCCCTTTTGGCTTTGACTTTGGGAAATATCCTCTGCCCCCTGCACCAGGGGGGCATCCCCATCACCTTGTTTAGAGGACAATTAAATGCTGGAAATAGTTTTAAAATCTCTCAAATACTGGATCTCACTTAAAAACTGTAGAACCCTGCCCTCTGGTCTTTAAGAAGAGGGATGGGCAAACTCATAAAATAGATTCTGAGTAGCCCATTAGAAAGCATAATAAGACATTTGAAAGGATGAGTATGGAGCTACTTAGAATTGTAGAGAGATTATCTTTTGTTGTGAGTGGTTAAAACACCACAATCACTTACTCTGTTTTTCTGGCCACTCTCTGGAATGGAAGATGTCACCTAGAGGGTGCAGTGCCCTGCATAATCTGTTGGCTACATGCCAGCATCATGGCTGTGGATGCTTTAAGAGTGGTAGTCAAAAGCTTTGACATAGGCACTAACCAATCACAATAGACAGTAGCGGGCAATGGAGGTGGAGCAGGGTCCTGGAGAACACCCCTTTGCACCAGGGCATTGGCCTTTCTTTTGCCTGATCATGAGGAGGGCTGCGAGTCCCCAGGGTCTGTGGAGCATATAGAATTACTTCAGTGTTTGAACGACTAGTGGTAGCGTGTACAGTTAGGAGATCAAGGCCAAACCTTGTCCTCCAGAACTTGATCAGCAAATATAGGACTGACCTATCGTGGTTATCTGTTTTACCAGTGATACCAAAGGATGCAACTTTATCCTTGCTTTTATTTTGCATTTGTATATTATCAGCCCCTGTGGTGGAGGTGGGTGTAAAGGACTGTGGACATTGTGGGAGAGTTCTGGTGAGATGGACAGTGGAGGGGGGTTACTTTCTGCATCTGAGGTAGGGAGCTTAGGAGACTATGAGTCTAGGCCCTCTCTCTCCTAGTGTTTGGCCTTGCTTTGTATGTGGAGGAAAAGAGGAAGGGTAAAAACCATACAATTGGCTCCCCCCCACCCCTCTTCCCAGCCCCTGATGTGTCCCTGATTAAGCTCCCAGGACCTTGTCTCTTTGTTCTACAACCTCTAGGACATGAAAGGTGTCACATTTGTTTGTTCTTTCTTTTTCTCTACTCTCCCCCTCCAAGTTCCAGTGTCACTGTAAGTTACTTAATACATCTCCACCTCAGTTTCCTCATCTGTAATGTGAAGATTGTAATATTTCCTGCTGCACAGAACAGCTGTTAACATTAAGTGAGCAAAGGCATATGCATTGTTTTGTATAGTGCCTGACACCCAGGAACCCTTAATAAAACACGGTTTTTAAAAATTATTGTTCCCTCAATGGTTAGAGGGTCATGAATTTTTCCACAGTGGCCAGTATATGTTAGATGCCTCCTTTATTCTACAAGTGGGAACATCCAGACCTTCCTTTCATTCCTTTTACTATGTGCTTTGATTTTAATATTTTATAATTGGAAAAAGAAAAAAAAATCAGTGTTTTACCTGTTTCAAAAAAAATTCAGGTGTTTCAGGGAAAGTGAGTCCACATAAAAAGCAGGACACCTTCTCTGTAAAGCAAGTCAGTTTACAAAGTATCCAGAAGTTTTATTTCTACTTAAATTAAAAAAAGAAATTATATATATATATATATATATATATATATATATATACACATATATACATATATATATTCCACCTGGAAGAAGGAAACACTTAAACAGAACTCTTGTAATGTAGCAAGAATATATATTTAAAATAAATATGTATAAAACTAATCTTTGTACATTCTGTCTCACAAGCATAATCTAGCCAAAAGTTGCAATTGCAACTGCCTAAGTTGTTTGAGAAGAAGGCTGTGGAAGCTCAAAGGTTTGGATTTGGATTAATGCCCCATGGCTTTGAACCAAGTAGCACTCTCCCCCCTCTCCACCATTCTCTCCCTTTCAAACAAAACCTCCGCAGTTAAAACAGGTAATCATCATCACTAATAATAATAGAATAAACATGCTTGTATATTGCACATTTCCCAGCATCCTACACAGAAGCTTGGGTAGAGTATTTGCATTATGTAGAATATGCAGTTACAGTTTCCAGAATGATGGCAGCAGAATGATGGAGGGCACTGACCAGATTAATGAGGGAGCTGAGGGGAATGGCTTATGAGATGGGCATTCAGCAGCACTCACTCTGGAAAGGTTATGGGAAATAGAGAAGAAAAGGCTCCGGCTGGTAGGTGGTGGATCTGGACGGGGCCCCCACAGAGGGAGAGGCAGGTTTTAGACTGAAAAGCTGGCAGATGCTCTCTAAAGGGCCACATACGTATGCCCAGATATGTCCATTTTTAATGCCCAAAGAGCGTTTGTGAATTTCTCATCGACAGTAATTACTTTAAACATGAAAGTATTAACGTTTCCAAAATCTAGTCCAATAAAGCTACTTTAAGCTTTTTATCAGAGCGTAACATGCATACTGTAAAACACAAAAATCTTCTGTCTGGCTGGATCTGTTTTCACAAAATAAACACTACCCAGTATGAGCACTGGATCAAGAACAGCACTGCCCTCTCTAGGTGGTACCTTCCAGTCCCTACACCTCCTCCCAGGGGTAACAATCAGCCTGACTTATAACTTTATAGGTTGGTTTTGCCTGTTTTTGATCTAAAAAAAATGATTTTTTAATTTTCAGTGAAAACAAAACAAACCCTCTTCAGCCTAAAGCATTTTTTTTTATTACTGCTGAATGAACCCTCTTGCATAATAACAACAGAAGTGACTTACCTTCTGTTTAGATGGCACTTGATTAGGTCCTTATCTGTCCTAAGGTGAAGTCTGGGAAGTGGAGCAGGTGTAAATGCCCCGAAGGAGGAAATAGTTGAACAAAACTCTGGTAGTTTAACAAGGAAATGTAATGCCTACAGGCTGTTATTGGCATAGGAAAGGAGACCAGCAGAGTGCTGTTTGTGGAATCTATTTTTCTCTTCTAGATTTTCTCTCTTATCTTGCCTGACTTTGATACTCCTACCTGTGGTGTATTAGGATAATTTGCTCTGGCTATTAGCATATCTTGAATACTTCCCTTGAAAGTTCAGTCTATCAATAAATAGCTTCAAATTATATTTACCTGCAATGATGTTTAAATGGGACAGGAACATTTTCCTTTTTTATGTTGAACTTGGTGACCTGTGGTTAAACGTTTCTTTATCAGGATTGTTTCATGTTATCATGAACAAGGAGTGCCGGCAGAAAATGAAATAAGATTGATTGTGAATTGTTGACTAATGCTATGGGTCTCACCTAAATAACACATCCTTGGTGACTGAAAATGTTGCTTTTCCTGTTACCCACGCTAATATTAGGTTCATGCAGCCTTTTCAGATCATAAGTTCCACCTGCTCAGATTTCATAATGCTTCTCTTTCCCTGTCTGTGCCATGTCTGATGCCCCAATCTAAGCCATGTGCCCCTGTGCATCAGCAGGGAAAGCAACTGGAGACATACTTCTTTCTTAAAATTTTTCTAATTTTAGACAGAGAGAAAAAGAGCAGGGAAGAAGGGCAGAAGGTGAGAGAGAGAATCCTAAGCAGGCTCCATGCTCAGTGCGGAGGCCCGATGCTGGCTCAATCCCAGGACCCTGGGTTCATGACCTGAGCTGAAATCAAGAGTCAGAGGCTTGGCCTACTGAGCCACCCAGGCGCCTCTGGAGACACGTTTCTGAGATCAGTTACACACGATCTCCTAAGGAAGCCATCAATTTCTGTAAAAAACTGACAAATATCACGTAAAGAACACTAGATTCTTTAAGAGTTCTTCTGATTCCCCTCTGATCTGATATTTTATTTTTTTTTATTATCTTCTTCACATGTTAATTTCAATTTTTTTGGAAATTTTAACTTTAATTTCTATTCTGAACAAATGCTTAGGCATATGTCTTCATTGATGTTCACTAAATCTGTATATTTGTCAAGAAACTAAATTATTGTAAATGGAGAAACAGACTATTATATAAAATAAGAAAACATTTAGTATTAAAATAGAATAAAAGCATCCCATATCTGGTTTTTTTTTTTTAATTTCAGGGGCTCTTTCAGTTCCATGTTTTGTTTCCTTTATTGCATTAAAGTTTTATGAGCAAGTTCAGGGAAAATGGATCAGTTTGCAAAGAGAAACACTTTTACCTGAACTAGTCATAGTGGACATCAGTCTATAACATTGATACTTAAAAAATTAGGAGATTATTTTGCTGTTAAAAAATCTAATTTTCTTTGGAACTTGTTTATAAATTAGGTAAGAGAAAGTTAATGTGATTCATTTTATAGAAGAGGCCACATGGACTTAAAAAGAGACAGAAGACCACAGAACAAGTCAGTGAGTGGGCTAATAGACTAAAAAAAAATGCTAACCATGATGCATTCTCAGGTGTTCTGTCTCAGATATTGTTGAGTCTCACTTAGCATCAATTTTCACATCCTCTTAGTGGAATTTTTTAAAATGCAGAATCTGGAAATCCAAAGCTACATTGACTCTCTGGAAGCATCTAATATTCTGGCTGTAAATTAAGTTCCACCAGCATGAGAAGCAGTCATATGAGATTTAAAGGGCAGATATGTGAAAGAGACCACCTTTCTGTATTCCTGGGGTTGTTTCCGTAGAAAGTGAGGTGTTGAAGGCAAAAGCATTACTTTCTGTAATTGTTCATAAGTGGCTTATGTCCAGGGCCATGGGTCTAATGAGGCAATGGCAAGAGGGGTTGCTCACTGTTCTCAGATTACTCTTCCTTTGCCTTGGGCTAAGCTGTTGGGTTTTTGACTCCAGGAGTTCCTTCCTGATTCTTACCTTTCTGAATGTGGTGAAAGCAATAGGTTTCCTCAAGGGTCAGAGCTATGGTGTTCTGGGGTCATTCATGGAGGCCTAACCTGAAGCCCACTTCACCAATCCTTGTGGTTCTGTCCAATTACCTGTAATTAAATCCTTTTATGTTCAAAATTTCCAGAGAGGTTTCTGTTTCCCTCACTAACCCCTGCCTGATCTGTCTTTTATGGTTCTAAGATTTCATGATTTTCAGTCCTTATGTGCAACAGATATCTATATCCCATGGAGTTTGCTCCTTCAATATTACATTTGAGTAAAATGGAGTTTTGCTATAATGCTGCCTTTGGAGCTCAATATCGAGACTGAATCCTAATCACAGGCAGTTATACTTGTAAAGCACTGTTATTATTTATTTATGTTCACCCCTGTTTAGTCATCAACACCACCTTTAGTGGTAGGAAAAAGGCAAGTGTTATTCCCATTTTACGTAGAAGGAAACAGAGGCTAGTCAGTTGTGACTTGCCCAAGGACGTACAACTAGTTGGTTAAATTTAAAACTAAGTCTTCTGGTTATATTCTCTTTACAGTCTATCATGGTATCCCCAAACAGGATCCTTTAGGTAACAAAAGACTTTTTATTTTCATTTTATTTATTTTGAGAGAGAGAGAGAGAGAGTGCACAAGTGGGAGAGAGAGGCAGAGGGAGGGAGGGAGAGAGAGAGAGAGAGAGAGAGAGAGAGAGAGAGAGAGAGAGTCTCAAGCAGACTCCATGCTCAGTGCAGAGCCTGATGCAGGGGCTTGATCCCACGATGCAGGGATCATGACCTGAGCCGAAATCAAGAGCCAGCACTTAATTGACTGAACCACCCAGGCATCCTGGTAATAAAAGACTTAACCATCCAGATCAATACAAGTTAAAAAAGATTCCTTGGCTTCTCTACAAAATCTCCCTGATTTTAGGATTCATACAAATGGGGTTTATGTCCCTACAAACTTATCCCTTTTGGCTACTGTTTTCAAAAACAGGTATGGTGTATATACAGAGTTCATTTTTGTCTACATTGTGTTACATGGGAACATAGGAAAGCCTCATTGCTACTTTGAGGCACAGAGGCCAGTGTATATTATAGTCTACAAATGTTCTCTATCACTCATTCAGTAGGGAGACATGGTATATTTAGGTATTCAGGAGTGGCGTTAAAACAAAGGTCATTTTTTCCATTGCCTGATAAGTGACACTTTTGTATCTAGCAAGACTCATTACATGTGCTTCTCCACCTTTTTCTTTCCCAACATACTTGCAAAATGTTGTCTTTTGTTGGATTCCCGTTAAGACTGGTCCTGTGGCTTCTTACAGAAATCATTGATCTTGGAAATTTGGTAGGCATGATGGGAGTGTAGACGATGAGTGACCTGACCTGAAGCAAGATGCAGAATGGCTTGAATTCAAGGTAGTATCAGTCGAGAGGCCAGATCTAGATTGCCGGGTTCAGGAACGTGTGTACAGGCAGGTGGATATCCCTTGTCTGTGTTACAACTGGACCACAGCACTTGGAGGACTATAGCTTTATGTTATTTATCTTCTTTCCCTAGGGCAGAGCATAGGCTTGGCACTCGGTAGGTACTGAGGGAATGTTTGTGGAATGAAGGAAGTGTTCTGGTGTGTGTCTGGTTACAGTGGGTTCACACAGGGGAACATGTCATCTTGAGGCAGACCTGGAGGGTGGTCATGCTCTGAAGAGACCTTCCTGACGCACTGTCTGTGGTGTTGGTTGGAAAGCCCTGCTCTATATCCTTCCATTCTCTCAGAAATCTCCCAGAGTCCAAAGGAACTCTGGGGCCTTAGTTTCTCTCAGTGTGAGTTGGAGAAGCAAAATGTTTGTTGTCAGTACAGATCTGATGCTGTTGTGGGACCAATTAAGGTTGAGTGTGTACTAAATTGCAATTCAATATTGGTTGAAAATTGTGATGCTTAATGTATTTACATCCCATCTTCTGAATGTTACCAGTGGCTTCCGTTTTCTAAAAAAGATGCTCACATGAGTACCCAGGTATTGTTGTGAAAATTTTCCTTAAAGAAATTCAGATGTGTTGGAAGTGACAGATGAAAGACTGATAGTTGTGAAAACATTCTCTTTATTATGGTAATGATTCACAAAGACTTCCTCCCTTCCCCACTCTTCATTTAATTACTGGGGCCACCTACACTCTCCCACCTTCCCTCTGGTCCCTGGGAAAGCACATCTTCTCTGTGTTCTGGAGTCCATGTTGCCCAGTTTCTCTGGATGCTGACTTTATTATTAGCTTGCCTTTGATAATATCTGTGAACATTTTCCCTCTGCCAAAGCTCCTCTAAAAACATATCAATATATGCCTTTTAGCCACAGAAATTCCAACATAGACTCCAGCACAATGTTCTCCAGACTTCCACACATAGTTATTGTCTCCTCCGACTTCTCTTGCCGCAACAAAATCCTCCAAAGTCTTGTTCTGCCTTTACCACTGCTTTGAAATTTCTCTTGCCAAGGCTACTGGCAACCTGTGAGATGTCAGCCTCAACTGATACTTTTCAGAATGTACCTAGCTTCTTTTCCATCCACCCATTCAGTATTCATAATGAACATAAGCATCGATGCTTCTTACAAGCTAGACATCTTGTCAGTGTTGCAGAGTTATGATGATAAATGGTTTGGCTCCTGCCCTCATGGCGTTTGTATTCTATTGTGGGAGAGAGATGCTAATGGAATAGAAGTATAATTATTTCATTATAATGGTGGTAAGTGCTATAGAAAAAGGTACAGAAGTACATGTGAGCATAAGAAATGTGGAAGGCTCCCCAGGAGGCATTCTATTTATGGAAAGACCTGGGTTATAAGTAGGACTTAGGTCAACAAGAGGAGGGGGGTGTGTGTCAGGCCAAGGGAACAGCACATGGGGACATTCCAAGGATCAAAGGATGTCCTTTGAAGGACATAGCAGAATAAGCCGGTTGGGAGTTTGTTGCTCAGGTGATGCTGGCAAAATGGCAAGTGGCCTGCTTAGGGCACGGCAAGGTTTTATCATAAAGTCAATGGGAAGCCATTAAGCTCTGTTTTTCAACCTCAGTGCTATTGACATTTGAGGCTAGGTAATTCTTTGCTGTAGGGGACTTGTCCTGTGCATTGTAGGATGTTTTGCGCCAGCTGTAGGGGACTGTCCTGTGCATTGTAGGATGTTTTGCGCCACCCCTGGTCTCTACCCACTAGATGTCAGTAGCAAAGACCCCAGGGTGACAAACAAAATTATCTCAGGACATTGCAAAATTGCCCCAGTTCAGAACCACTGATTCACATTCAAACTACCGATTTAAATCTTAGCTGATTTTAAAAAGGACCGGGTTACCACATGTGCAAAGGCACGCGCACGTGCGTGCACACGAGCCACACGCATACGTGGCCAGTAAGCACATGAGAAGATGTTCAACATCATTAGTCATTAGTCATAGGGAAATGCAAATTCAAACCACAGTGAGATGCCAGTTTACACCCACCAGAGCTGTATCTTGCTAAAATGGTCAGTTTCTTCATCTGATGTCCCCACTAAGCAATGAGCACCTTGGATAATTGGGAATCTGGGCTCTTGTTTGAATCTGTAGTATAGTGTCTTAAGTTCCCTTGTGTGATATTTGAAGAAATATGCTTCCAACTTTTCCCTGTATTGTATTAAGAGAGATTTTCATACCTATCGGTGAAATGCAAATACTAAAATGGTGCTTCTCTCTACTGTTCTGCGTCTTCTTTTCTGGACCCCGTTACTTCCTTTGCTTTCATTTATTTGGGGGAAATTTCACACTGTATAGACCCCTGGAAGGAAATTCTCATCAGTGCAGATGCATGTAGAAGTTTAACCTCGCTGATCCTAAGCCAGCACCTTAGCATTTCTATTGTTTTATTTTAATTGTTGTTTTCATAGTTAGGGCTGCGTTGCTGATGTTTGATGGGATCACATCTGCTTTTCTATGACCCTTAGGACTCTTTTTCCTTACACAACTGTTTCCCCTACAATGTATATATTTGCCATCTTCCGCTCTACTTTTTCCTAATGCAGGTCTTGGGCACTCCCTGTGGAACATTGCTTGTCATTTCTCCTTGTTGACTCTGTAATATTGATTAATTTAGAAATCCATGTCTTTATTCCTATGTGTTCTCTTGTAACAGCATAAAAACATAGAATCACCGTGGAGTGAGGATTGTGGTCAACACTGGCCAATAGACTTTCTGCTAATGGTACTAAGGAATAAGCTGTGGGTCTGTGGACTGGTCCTTGACATTCATCTTAAGGTTTAGGGTTACTCTTTGCACTAGTTTGCTTGGGCTCCTGTAACAAAGTACAACAGACTGGGGGGGCTTAAACAACAGAAATGTATATTTTCACAATTTTGGAGGCTACAAATCTGAGATCAGGGTGCAGAACTGGTTCCTTCCTTGAGGGCCATGTGGGAAGTATCTGTTCAGTCCTCTGTTCTGGATGGTGGATGGCTGTCTTCTCCCAGGGTCTCTACATCATCTTCTCTCTGTACGTGTCTGTGTCCAAATTTCCTCTTTCTATAAGGATACCAGCCTTATTGGATTAGGGCCCACCCTTGTGACTGCCTTTTAACGTAATCGCCTCTGTACAGACTGTCTTCAAATAAAGTGACAGTTATTTTCAGGTACGGGGGTTGGGACTTCAACATATACATTTTTTGTGGGTGGCACAATTCAGCCCACAATATACCTCAACCTAGCAAAGTATATGGCCTCAGAGGGCAGCAACATAATGGCTTTATTCAGATATTCGAAGAATTGACACTTAGAGAAGCAACTAGATTTATTTTGTACTACTTAGATGTTAAAACTGGATGGTAGCTGCATGCATGGAAAAAACCCAAAACTTGCTAAATGGAATTATCTGACCAAATGTGCTTTGCTTTGTGAAAAACGTTTCCCTATTAAGAAGAAACCTTTTTAGAGTTTTAAAGTTTAGAGCTGCACTACCCAGTAGAAATATAATTTAAGCCACTTAGGAAATTTATAATTTTCTAATAGCCATAGTAAAACAAGTAAAAGGAAACAGGTAGAATTAATTCTAACAATATAGTTTATTTAACCCAATATATTGTTTTCATTATATAATCAATATTAAAAATTATTAATGAACTATTGTATATTCTTGTTTTCATTCCTTGTCTTTGAAATTATACAGCACATCTCCGTTGAACTAGCCACATTCTAAGTTTTCAGTAGCCACAGGTGGCTCATGAGTCCATCTTGGACATGCAGGCACAGAACATACATTCTCAGTTGGGACCAAATCACCTCCAAAAAATGAAAAATGGTCTTGAGGGACAAAAATATCTTATTCTTTTTTTTTAATTTTTGTATAGAACACAGATACACGTACAGCATATAAATAGATAGGACATCTGTGATATTAAAATTTCATTGTGGATAATTAGGAAAATAAATGTCTAAAAGGGCTCCTTCATGGGGCAATAATGAAAAAAGTAAATTGCAAAGCAGTAGCTTCTTATATCCTATTAGTCTCACTATTGATATATTGATGAGATAGGGATGCGAGTAAGTTTCTATCAAATGAAGAGAAGTAAATGGAAACTTACTGTGCATTATTCACTATTACTAACTTAAGACAGGTATGTTTATCAGTGCTCTCTTTTTCAAGGCAGATGTTTATTGGGAAAAAAGAAACTTACAACTTGAAATAAACAAGTTAAAGTTGAATTCTTAGTTAGAAACAATATACTTACAAGACACAAGTTTGTCTACCTTTTAAGCTCACTGGTGCCTTTACATCATTGTGTTCCTGACCCAAAACCTCACCCTTTGTAAGTCTATGTCAGTGGGTCTCAAAGTATGGTCCCCAGACCACCAGCAGCAGCAGCAGCAGCAGCAGCAGCAGCAGCAGCACTAAGGTCCTGTAAGAAATGCACATTTAGGGGTGCTTGGGTGGGTCAGTCGGTTAAGTGTCCGACTTTGGCTCAGGTCATGATCTCAAGGTCTGTGAGTTCAAGCCCCGTGTCGGGCTCTGTGCTGACAGCTCAGAGCCTGGAGCCTGCTTCAGGTTCTGTGTCTCCCTCTCTCTCTGCCCCTCCCCCACTCACACTCTGTCTCTCTCTCCTTCAAAAATAAATAAACATAAAAAAATTAAAAAAAAAAAAAAAGAAATGCATATTTACAGACTCCAGCCCAGATCTATCAAGTGAGAAACTCTGGGGAAGGGTCCCAGCAGTCTGTGTTTTAACAAGTCCTTTTAGTACATCTGATGGACCCAAAAGTTTGAAAACCACCATCTTATATGGAATACATATCTTATGGATGCTGATGGAGAGAAACAGACTGTCCGAGAGTTGTCTCCATTTTTTGGCAGTAAAATGCTTAAAGAGTTACAGTCCATCAGCGGTTCCCTTGAAAATGAAGGATGACCATACATTTCAAACTTCAAACAAGAGCTTATGTTCTGACAATTAAGAATACTTGTGATATGGGTTGAGTGGCTACTTTGGTACGGGAGAATATAGACATTGCAGCTATGTGGGAGGTGGGAAAAAAGCAGGTGGAATTGAAAATGGATATTCATGTATTTCTGGGTCAAATCCTGCCTTCGATGGCAAGAATGCCAAGTTCCAGCTGATCTTGGAATGTTAGGGGTGATTATGGAGGAAGTAAGCAGGTAGACGAGATAAAAGATCATTTAACAGAGGAACCATGGCCGGAAGAGTGAGGTCACGAAAATATTTAACAAGGCAGCTTTAATTTTGAAGGAGGAGAAGGAATAAGCTAGAAATAGCAGTATCAGAAGCAAATGAGGCAGCCTAGTACAGTGTTCTAAAATATAAATTTGAGGTTTGCCCTGATGACTTTAAATATTTGATTGTCTGTGACCCTTGCAGTGAATTGTCACCAAGGTTTCGATTAGAATCTTGTCAGATGCTCTTGTCAGACACCATGATAAGAAAAGGAACTGATTTGAGGATGATATATTAAAACTACAGGCTAATTCCAGATTCACCGGAAGTGGGGATGTGTGCTGTGTGCAGCCTGTCAGAAAGTTTCATTTTGCCCGACTCTAGAGGATGATGGGTAATGAAACAGAACTGAAAATACTGCTGTGATTTATTGCAAATATTGCTCTGAACATTTATGCATATAATCTCATAGGTGAAGCTTAAACTATTTTAAAAATTGTTCGTTTATTATCGTATTAAATTGGTTTTCAATTTTTTTTTTTTTAACATTCAGGAGTAATTTTAAAATTTGAAGTTCCAGCCGAAGTTCTGTGCCACAGCACCATCCTTGTAAAAGATATTTTTCAAACTGCATGTTAAGAATAAATCTTAAAAGGGGCACCTGGGTGGCTCAGTCGGTTGTGTCCAACTTGGCTCAGGTCATCATCTTGGGGTTCGTGAGTTTGAGCCCTGTGTCAGGCTCTGTGCTGACAGCTCAGATTCTGTGTCTCCCTCTCTCTCTGCCCCTCCCCCTCTCACACTCCGTGTCTCTCTCTATCTGAAAAATAAATAAACATCAAAAAATTTTTTAAAAAAGAATAAATCTTAAAATTATCAGGATAAAACAGAAGGGCAGGACCTCAAAAACTTAAACAGAGAACTATTGTATGATCATTCTGGGTATGAAACAGTTGAAAGCAGGGACTCAGATATTTGTCAATCTGTGCATAGCAGCATTTTTTGCAATAGTGAAAAGATGGAAATAACTCAAGTGTCCAGTGACAGATGGATGAATGAATAAAATGTGATGTATACATACAAAGGAATATTAGTCAGCCTTACAAAGGAAGGGAATTCTGACACCTGCTACAACATGGATGAACCTTTAAACACATTAGGCCAGTCACAAAATAAACCGGTCACAAAATGATAAATATTGTATGATTCTGCTTATGTGAGGCATCAAGAGTGGTCAAATTCATAGAGACAGAAAGTAGGTAGTGATTGTCAGGGGCTTGGGGAAGAGGGAATGGGGAGTTAGTGTTTAATGACTGTGGAATTTCATGTGGGAAGATGAAAAAGTTCTGGAAATGGATGGTGGTAATGGCTGTGCAGCTGTGTGAATGTACTTAATGCCACTGAACTTTATGCTTAAAAAAAGGAATTTTTATGTTAGCGGTATAATAAAACCATAATAAAAAAAGAATGCCATGATAAACTTTCATTTGCTATTTTAATAAGTCAGTTTTTAAGCATAATCCGTTAATAACAATAAATGTTTTTATGAGGCAAGCATTTGGTTCAAGTACTTTACCCAAATTCTCCTATTTAATTCACACAGACACCTTCTAAGGTAGGTATTATTATGGTTTTTTTTTTCAGTTGTAGCTGTGTAAGATGAGGTACCCAGGGGGGACAGGCATCCCCAAGGGGATGGCCTTCAGAACCGAGCTTTCTAATAAGACTTACCATGTGGACTAAAAACATTGATCTACTCTTCCCATCAGGAAAACAGTCCCCAATTCCAAAATTATTTCTGCAAGTTCTAATTTTCATTATAAGTATCTTTGATCAGATAGACGATATGCCATACTTTAGTTACAATGTGTATGAAATAGTTGAAATAAACAGGTAATTTATGTCTCCTTTAAAAAATGTAATTCCTGCAAAGGCCCAACCAAGTATTTCAGTATAAAAATCCATATCCAGTGACATGTGTTTTCTTGTGCAGATGGTATGCCTTTCTGAAAATTGCCAAAAGAAAAGAACACATATTTTAGAAATGTTTAATATTATAATTACAGTGCATGCTGTTTTTGCTTTATAATGTACATGCTTTAAACTCCCGAAGACTATTTGTCTATGATGTTTTATTTCATCTTGTGAAATTTAAATTTGCAACAATTTTGTGTATATCTTTCTGAAAATGTAGACCATGGCCTTATTTATTGTTACCTTGGAAACAGCAATGCCCAAATAATATGTTTACTCTCTTTAGTACAATAAAAAATAATTTTATAGAACAAATGTAATTTAAAATATTACCTTCAAGCATGGATTTTAATTAATTTTAATCATATAAAATATGTAATGATGTTTAATATTAAAATTATTTGGAAAATTAGAGCTTTGAATAGAAAACATGTCAATTTGTCTTCATAAATATGTGCGTACCTGGGCTTTTCTTTTATAAGTAATGCACAGATATTCTAATTATTAGTAAAGAAGCTTACTTATGTAATTAATAATGCTGTGAAGTGAGGATGCCATGTCTAGTTTTTTGAAACTTTTACTAATAATTGCTGACCCTTGAGAAACTCATAACAACTATTACTTGCTAAGTAACTCCTGGGTAGGACTTCCTACAATGATATATGTTGATATTTGTGTTTTTTCTTATATTTCTAGGACTCCACTATTGTCACTCCAATTATTTTGAGGACTGACCCTCAGGGATTTTTCTTTTACTGGACAGATCAAAATAAGGTAAAAAGTGAGATATGTCTTTCTTACATTTTCTAGTTTGTTGCTGATTTGCAAAGTATTTAAGTTACCTCCATAAGTATATCCATTTCATGCATGACCCTTTGTAATTTATTTAAAGATTCTACTTAGAAATAAATGTCTTAGGAGTTTCCAAGGATTCTAGCCCAAAGTATTAGATATGCTGAATCCTAGAACAATTGCCATTTTTTCAGGACAAGAACGTGGAAATGTGAATTACATTTGTTGTAGAAGAAAATTAGCCAGTATTAGTGACTTAAATCCCCCCTCCAGTTCTACTCATAAAGAATAAAGAAAAATGATGAGAAAATCACTTGTGACCCACATTATAAGTTTGGCTTTCCTTTTCTCTTCCTTCTCCCCTTTGCTGCTTATTAAGGGTTCGCCTGGCCTTGGCACAGGAATTTGGTCTTGATCATTTATTCACATTAGAAAATTCAGAATAAGATTCCTTTAGCTTATACCTTCAGTGTTTCAAGATTTTTTTTTTCATATTTAGCTTTCTGTCTACCATTTCATGAGTTTAGGATCTCATTTATTATGAAGCCAATTGAGATAATTCCATATTGAATTATTAAATAGAATGTCTGCAAATCACAAGATTTATTTGGGGTTTAATGGGCAGAAAAATATTCATAGAAAGTAGTTATTATTTCAAGAAACAGTGGTTCTGGACTTGAACCTGTGAGGCCACAGAACACAGAATGTTGTGACCCTATAAGCTCTGTTATTTGGAGAGATGGGTAAGCTTTATTGAGAGTGCTAAATACATATTTAAACCAATAAAATACCAGGTACCACATTGTGAAGGGCTCTTAGTCTTTTCACATCCTTGAGTTAGGTCACTATTGCCAAAGTTACTGAAATTTGTTGGCCTTTCCTTCTGCCTTTGGGGCAACCTGGACTTCACCTGTGAGCAGTGGTCTGGAACTGGCTGTGTGAAATGGCATATTTGGGGTCAGGGTGGAGCCTGGAGGAAACTCTCAGGGTGCTGGATGGTAATACCTCCCTCCCAGGGCCAGTCCTGAACGTGTCTGTTTACACTCATCTAAAAGGCGAATTTTAGCCCTGTAGCCCTCGAATTACTTTTTGAATATGGGTGCCCTGGAATCATCTCTGGCAATAGATCTAGGGCTAAACCATAGACTCTAAGCTAATGTCAAAAAAATGAATTTCATTTGCAAGACTTGCTACTTAATGTTCATGTTTATTACTGGGTGTGTTAATCACTTTGGGTTTGACATTCTGTTTGGTTTCCTGCTGTTATGTATAAAACAATGGCTTGAAAGAATTTTTTTTTTCCTCCTAAAAGCTATTTTTAGAACTGTTGCAGCTATATTCATGAAAGATATATTTATAATGCCTAGGGCATTTTTAAAGGTTGGGTATTTGTACAAGGGACTTAACTGTCAGTTTGATTTTTCAGCTTGTAAATCAAGCTTCTATAAAAGCAACAGAAGGTATTTTGGGGTTTTTTAATAATTCATGGCAACTCAGTTAAACTCCCTTCTAAGACCAATCATAAATATTTCTTTGCTTAAGAAAGAGAAAGGGTTTAGGACCGAAGGTTCTTTGATGCATGTCTATTGTTCTGAGAACCCAGGATTTTGACTTATGTCTATTTTCAGATGTGGGAAAATTTATTTCAGATTTTTACCACAACCGTTTTCTCTTGCTTGTAGTGCTGTTTATGACCAATTGAAACAGATAATATGTTAGCAATTCCTTTTATCTCTTTATTACTTTTCCTCTCATGGATATTAATCTTACAGTTCTACCTAAGAAGATAGTAAATTTCATTTTTCACTTTTTAAATACCGAAGTCATCCCATTTTCATAGATCAGAGTTACGAGGTTTATTTTTTAGTCAATGATCATATATCAGTATACAAAAGATGAGAGGATTTAAGAAAAAAAAATTAAACTTTCATTGCTTCCAAGTTTGTCATTTTCTTCTGGCTTTATGCCCGGTCTTGGAGCCAGAAGGAGTGATACATCCACTTCTAGGAGATGGACGGGTGTAAGTGATATATTAGAGGAAATGTATGCTAGAAGATGGTGCTCTCAAATGAGGGGTGGGAAGCCAAGCTTTTAGTCGCTGTTTTTGCATAGGATCATTTGATGGTACCTGGCTGAGAGGTGCAATCATGATGTTACTTAGAGGCCCACTTTCTTCAAAATATTTTTTTCAAACAGTGACTCTTAGTGATGTGAATCTATCACATATATTACAGAGATGTCTCAGAGAAAAAAAAAATACTTGTAAGTTTATTCATTGATTTTACACACTGTGTTTTCCTTTGGTTTGGAAGTGTGCATTGGCATTTATTATAATGTACCTCTCTTCTCCCTTTGGGCTTCTTCCTACCTAATTTCTCCTTTGTCCACGGAGCCTGTGCCAAAACGACGCCTGGTCTGCTCAGAGGCGAGCTGAGTGGCTTTAAGAAGCTCTTGGGAAAGAAGCTCTTGTTACAAGATCTTTCTTTTTATAGCACTGGAGGAAAATTCTCACATTTTACTCAATGTCTTACCCATGTCATTTCTCCTGTAGCGGCTACATGATACCACCCCAAATTATACATTGTACCTTACTATCCATTCTACTGTAGACCACAGCCACTGATTTTGCGCCACTGAATTCATCCTCCATAGACAGTGACATGCTCCCTTCCTCTAACTCCCCCTTTGATTTTTCATCATAGAAATGATGGGTGGCAAAGAAGACAGACAGCACAGATGATAGATTTAGGAATTAAAAAACTAGAGCTAGTAGCAAGTCATTTTTAGGTAGCAAACATGTGCTTTGGTGAAACATTGAAAAAATATTTGAGGTTGGGGGAAGCAGATAAACATGACCATGATCTTAAGGGATATATGTTCATTCTTCGTACCAGCTCTGGCCTTATTTTAATCACTTTCTTCTTTACTGTTGGCTCTGTACATCTTATTGACTGCAAGTAGCAACAGCATGTTTCTGAATAAGACTGTTCTAAGCACGGTGGTTTTTCTTATGTCAGTGTCTGTTAGGTCAAGAGGATGAGCTTATCTGTAATTGTGGGTGAGAGGGGCTCCTGCACGGCTGGAGTATGTAAGGGGTTGCTGGCATCAGTCTATGACTTTTCTTTGGAGCTATGCCAGATTGGGACAAGGAACCAACACAGGAAGTATCAGCCATGAAAACCATGTAACTACAGGAAGTATCTGCATCACAATTTTGGAGGAAAAGCTAAAGAAGAAAAAAGAAGTCAATGTTAAAGAGCTAAAACAAACCTATTCTGCTAGAAGATGAAACAAAGTAGACCTATGCCTTGCAACTCGATACCCTGCTTCTGTGCCAAGGTTGGTGTAAAAATAAAACTAGTTACTACTAGTTCAGATCCAAGAAGTCCAGCCCAGCAGACTCCTCCTTGTATCCCTAAAGCAGGAGCTTGGAAGGAGAGAGGAGAGGAGCACATAATTACATTACATCAAAAAGGAATAGGAGGAAAAAGACACATTTTAAATGTAGGACTCCTACTACTTTCTCTTTTTTGTTGTTACAGATTTTATTTATTTTTAATTTTGTGAAGAACGCACAAATGTGTTCTTTGCATTAGAGAATAAAGTAGTGTAAATGCCCTTAGCCCCTCCTTCTTTGACCCAATCTTAGTGTACCCTCCAGGGTCAACCACTGGTAACAGTTCCATGGTAGCGTTCCCTGTCTCCTCTGAAGGAATTTTACATGCATATCTATGGAAATAGTTCATTTTGTTTTGTTTATATCTGTTTGTATCCTAAATACCACCATATCGTTTTTACTGTTTCACCAACTTGTGTTTTACTTTATTAGTTTGTCTTAGAGAACTTTTCATGTAAGTACATGTAGATCTACCTCTTACTTTTAAATTTCCCTGTCATATCCTGTGGAATGGATTACCAAATTTTATTTAATAATAATTTCTCACTGGTGGACTGTGGGTGTTTGTTTCTAATTTGGGGCTACAGGGAACAATCCTGTAATACAGGGTAATAGTCAGCCTGCATAGCCCTCTCTGGGTAGATGGGTCAGGGGTTCCCTGAGGTAAATTTTCAGAACTACAATTGCTGATTGAAGGCTATACATATCCTAAATTTTAGTTAATAGTTGCATCATTTTATACCCCTATCAGTGGTGTGTGAGAGGAACTGTTTCTTCAGGCCTCACCAACATTATTAAGAAACCTTTTATTTTTGCATTTATGTATATTTGCATGTATTGATGCAGCTGTTTTATCTCTGTTTTGATTTGCCAGTGTCTGCCTTGATGGTAAGATGTGTCTCTTTTTATGCCTTTATGGACTGTGCCTGTTTTCTCTTACATGAATCTTGTGTCCCTTGCTTATATTCCTTGTTGAGGGTGCTCTATGGACTCTAGATGGTAATCTTTAGCTGTTATAGATGTTGCAAATACTTTCTTCCTGTTTGTGGTTTGTCTTTGAATTTCTTAATTTCTAACTTATGCATGGCAAAAGATGACTTTCCCATTTTCAATTTTGATGTGTTCACATTTCATTCCTTTTTTTTTTCTTTTTGCTTTACTTAAGGACTTTCTTATTCCTCATCGTTATGGCCATCATTATTATTAATTTAAGTTTCCGATCTTAGTCTCTTCAAGCTGCTATAACAAAATACCGTAGACTTGGTATCTTATGAACAACAGATATTTATTTCTTACATTTCTGGAGGCTGGAGTCCAAGGTTAGAGCCGTCTTCCGGGTTGGAGCCTTTTCTTTGTATCCTCATGAGAGGAAGGGGCTGGGGAGGTCTCTGGAGCCTCTTTTATACACTAATCACATCCACAAGGACTCTGCTCTCAAGACTTAAGCACCTCCAAAAGACCTCACCTCCTAATCTTGTCTTTGGACAGTAGGTGTTCCAAGTATAGATTTGGGGGAGGGGGTAGGGAGGACGCAAACTTTCAGACCGTAGTAGTCATGTCATGTGTTTTGAGGACTAGTGTGAGGTGGGGCTCTAAATTTAATTTCTTTATTTTTTAAAAATATTTATTTTTGAGAGAGAGAGAGGGAGAGAGCGTGAAGAGGGGAGGGGCAGAGAGAAAGGGAGACACAGAATCAAAGCAGGCTCCAGGCTCTGAGCTGTCAGCACAGAGCTCAACACGGGGCTCAAACTCACAAACCGTGAGATCATGATCTGAGCTGAAGTCAGATGCTTAACAGACTGAGCCAGTTGGGTGCCCCTAAATTTAATTTCTTTCAATGGGTAGCCTTACGTGTTGGTGGTTCCCTGTTCTTTCTGTTTGGCGCTAGCTACGATGGCACCCTTTCTTCTGTGGGATTTTTGTAGTTCAGGGTGTGGAGGCTGCGGGAGGAGGGAGCTGAGGTGTCAGGTTGACCTGAGATGATGTTCCCATTGTGCTCCTACTACTGACAGACACCTCCACCACCTGGTTAGATGGCCCATAGATCTGTTCCTATGTTTTAATGCCTGTGGGCTTCTGAGATGTTATTTCCCCCTTCATTTTTGTTCCATTTATCTTCTGCCTTTCATACTTTCTTATTTAATAAGTACAACCCCGTTTGTTTACCCATGACCCTAGTTCATAGATGTAAATTAATATCTGCATGTTGAGTCATTTTGAGGGACCTAAGACAGGAGCGATTGGCTCTACTATCTGTTTCATCTGCCATTTTCTTCTGATCTGTGATTTTGCATGAGATGCCATTTGGAATCCTTGTACAGAGCAATAATTAAGTTTCTTTTAATGGCAAGTATAGACTGCATTCTCTTACGGTAATCTTAAATTGCTATACAGAGTTCAAAAGCAAAGTTCAAAAATTAAATATTTACACAAGCCTCAATGACATTTTTTTCAGCATGAGAGTCCAGAGTTCACAAATATTATAAATGATGAACCATAGACCTCCATAGGAAACTCTAGGAATATCCTATTAAAAACTTAGTCTGGCTTCCACAAAAAAATCCCCAGGCACCACTTGTTTCATTAATCATTTAGCAATGGTGCTTCTTCTTTGGGACATACTTCTCTAGTGTATTCCAGAAGCATCAATGTTGACCTTTCTCGTGTATGGTAAATGAGGTAGGATACTCAGCAGTCTATTGAGCATAATGATGTGGTTATAAATTAAAAAAGATGAGTTCCATTCATTTTTATTTGGTAATTTTCCCCTAAGCCTGAAACAATAACTGAAATTACCTTAGAAAACAGCACGATGCATGTGAGGATTGCTTTCTGAGGGCTGGCAACATTCTTTGGCCTGGAGCAGTACACCAGACATCGCCAACTAACTAACCAGCAGCATCTAGGGACTGAATCTTTTTCTTCACTTTTCTGAATTCGATTCCCGTTATTGAAGAGATTCATAGAGTAGATGTGGCATGAAGTCTATACCCACATCCTTATGACTCCAGAAGCCACATATTGGACCCTAGGGGCCAGCGCTTGTATTCTTTTGCTTTTTCTGATCACTAGTGCTCACTTTGTTACCCATGATGCTGCTTGGAAGTTCCTGAGAATTAACAACAACCCCAAGCAAAGGAGTTTGATAGACAAATACCACGGTTCCTTCAGCTCTTGGGTGGGATAAAGCAAAGGTGCAAGCTTTATGTTTTTTTCCCCAGGACTCTTTGGTGGGATTAAGCCACCATCCACAGCAGTAACTGGCATGCAAATACATCATTTATGGCCTTCCTTCCCTTCCTCTCTCAATTCCTCATTCCTGATTTGTCCTGGAACCACCTCTAAAATAAGCTAATTTTACTAGAATCCGTCTCTAGGAACTGCTTAATATAGATGCTTAATGCTTGATATCTTAATATAGATGCCCCCTAATTAAGGGCATTAAAAAGATTTCTTCATAAGAGGCACTGAAACTATTAGAAGAATACTTTTGTTTTAAGCCAAGCAGTTTTCTTAAAACAACCCTAATTTGGGAGGCTGGAAGCCAGTTAAGAAAATCATCTGCAAAGTCAGATAGATGTGGGTTCGAGCTCTTGCTTTACCTTGTATTAAGAGTGACCTCAGGTGAATTTCTTCTCAAGCTAAGCCTCGATTTCTTCAGCTGTAAGATGAGGTATAACTTCCTTAGGACTGTTGTTAAACTTGGTATGTGAAGTGCCTAACACAATGCCTAGCACGTTGTAAACTTTAGATCCTTTGTGGGGTCTTTTTTTTTAATTTAATTTTTAAAATTTCATTTTAGTTTTAAATATTTCGGCTTTATTGAGGCAGAGTTATTAGTCAATAATTTACTGACAAATAAAATTGTAAGATATTTGAAGTGTACATCTTGGGGATTTGGTATCTGTAGACATTGTGAAAATAATCCCCATGGAGTTAATTAACACATCCATCACCTCACAGATTTATTTATTTTTCTGTTTGTGTGAAAATGTTTAAGTTCTACTCTCTTGGCAAGTTTCAGTTATATACTACAGCGTCTTCAACTATAGTCACATGTTTTATGTTATATCCTCAGACCTTATTGACCTTTTAGCTGAAAGCTTGTACCCTTTCACCAACCTCTTCCTATTCCGCCCCCCACCACGCCCAGCCCCGGCATCCACTTTTGTAGTGTTTTTAGGAGTTTAGAGTTTGACTTTTTTTTTTTTTTTAAGATACTGTGTATAAATGATACCATGCAGTATTTGTCTTTCCATGGCTTATTTCACTTAGCATAACACCTTCAAGGTCATTTGTGGTGGCTTTTTATTATTGGTATATAATAAACAACTAGTCTCTGACTAAGCAATTAGTCTCTAACTAATTGTTAAGGACCATAAATGTGCTGTTTCAAAAACCAGTTGACCATCTATTTATGTATATTTTTAAATATATATTTTTTTCGTCTTCAAGGTGTTAGTGACTTGTTTTCTGTTTAGACTCAGCTGTGGTCTTTTGATCTGAAGCACTGAAGCTTAGGTCTGTTTGGGCACACAAGATGTTTATTTATGTATTTCATAATGTTTTGGGAACAGAGCCATGGAAGGCAAAAGAAGGGATTTATTGTTTAGAATAATTTTCCTCTGAGGATAATTCACTAATAAATACTCCATCATAGATGAAAGTTTCTCGGGCCCGCGGGAATCTAAAGCATCTCATGGAATAAGCTTTAAGATGATTTAAAGTCTTGGATAAGAGAAAAAGGTATTATTCACAAGAAGAATTGGACTCCACCATGGCTGTCTGTGTCTTTTTTCCTAATATAAATCACTTTTGGATTATCACAGCTATATTGACATCAAGCAGCTTCTCCTCCTCCATACTGATCAGATCCTTAGAGATTAAACTTGTAGTGTTTTCAAGTGTAATTTAGTCATTGGTCTGTCTGATTGCTGAGGAACGAATCTCCCCTCATCAAATCCACTTTCAGATTAAGCTCCATGTATTCTCAACACTACCTTCTTGCTACTGCCTTGAGCCCAAAGGTTTTTCCTCAGTAACTCCAGCTAGTGTAGAATAACCAAATACTATGATTGCCTAGGCTATGTAGATGCAACGTAAGAAGAAATGTTATTATGATGGAATCTTTCACAAATTCTTCTTGGAGGTTGTGATTCATGGATTTTCAGCAAGATTGCTAACTGAAATGTAACCTCTTCAAGATGTCTTTTAAAATCAGGCTGGTTATGAAACAGCGTCATTGCAGTTTCTTTGGGATTATTTGTAGGGTGTAAGTGCATTGACATGATTTTCAAGTCACCTTCACTTCACTTCATCATACCAATAACGACAGCGATGCTCTTTTGACTACACTGTGATCGGAGTTTAGAAATATGAAACACTCTGGCCTTAATTCAAAACACTTTACTCTTAATATAATTTAATTAAAAATTTTGCCTCAGTTTTATGAGTTGCTTATATTTAGCTCTTCCCAGTCTTGTAAGGAAAAATTAAATTGGATGCTTTCCATGCTATGAAGCTATTATAAAATGGGATATTTGTATTGTATGATACCAAAATTAGTTTGAGACACTGGATTGGAGGATTGGGTGGAGGAAATGCATTTGGTACATTGTTCATAATTTTGTTTTCTGTTATATAAAAAACCCCATTTGCTTTTGTTATGGATAGAATTCCCAGATCCTTGTCTTGCTCCTTTGCTTGAATTACCAGCATTTTCGTTTTATTTTTATTAAAAAAATTTTTTTTTAATGTTTATTGTTTTTGAGAGAGAGACACAGACAGAGAGCAAGCAGGGGAAGGGCAGAGAGAGAGGGAGACACAGAATCGGAAGCAGACTCCAGGCTCTGAGCGGTCAGCACAGAGCCTGATGCAGGGCTCGAGCTCACAGACTGCGAGATCATGACCTGAGTTGAAGTCGGCTCTTCAACTGACTGAGCCACCCAGGCGCTTCATGGGTGTTTTAGATAGAATGAGCATTTTTGGTTGTTTTCTGGTTTATTTGCTTGTCAATCCAAGATGGTTTGATCCTATAGATGGGGTCCTCATCAAGCCTTTTCGATATTTAATCAGAAAGACAATTTTTTTTTCTCTCCCTTTTGGTAAAATAAATTTAGATGGGTAGTTTGAATCACTTAAGCACTTAAAATAGACTAAAGAATATGATTAGTTATTTCCCATTTTTTCCCATTTTATCATCGTTTATTTTATTTAACTTATTTAAAAAGACGAAAACACAAACCAACATTGAACAATCAATTTATTACGAAGTTGGTGTTAAAATATTATAAATACATTTTTAAAATTTTAATTAATTAATTAATTAATTAATTTTTAAATATAATTTATTGTCAAATTAGCTAACATACAGTGTATAAAGTGTGCTCTTGGTTTTTGGGGTAGATTCCCATGGTTCATCATTTACATGGAACACCCAGTGCTCATCCCAAGTTCCCTCCTCAATGCCCATCACCCATTTTCCCTTCTCCCCCATACCCCCATACACCCTCAGTTTGTTCTCTGTATAAATACATTTTTTTAAATATGCACTAATTCAATTTGCACACACCTTTGAATTCTTGTTGTTATTATCATGGCTACCATCATCACCAGTAACAGCAAACACATAAGGAATGTCTTCCACATGCCACTGTGCTAACACACACACACACACACACACACACACACACGCACATGCACGCAAATGCACTCATTTAATCTTTTCCAAAAGCCTCTGAGGATAGTGCTATTATTAGCCCCATTTATAGGTATTGACCTTGACATGCACACACAAAGTTTCAATGATAACCCCTGGTCATGCAGTTGGTTACTAGCAGAGGCAGGATTAGAACCCAGGTAGTTGGGCTGTATGTCTTGGCTTTTTAAAAAATCTGTTTAATGTATAAAGTTAATTTTTCTGGGAAAATTTGCTTAAAAAGAAACCTCAGTAGGCTTCTTACATTCGGGAGAAGAGGCAGCCTGTATGAAGTGACTCTCAACTTGGACTGCACATTGAAATCATGCAGAGAGCTTCAAAAATGCTGGTTCCTGGGCCCCTCCCCAGAGACTCTGATTTAATTGCTCTGAGGTGTGGTCATCTGATTCTAATGTGCAGCCAAGGTGAACACTGATAGAAAGCAAGCTGACATCACAAATTAAGTCAGTAAACTTCCTGAGAGGCTGCGTTCACTCTACCTTTCCTGTCCATGGCCTAATTTTTGTCAGAAGTAATATTCAGCTGAGCACCCAGAGGCCCTACAAGATTTTGAATTATTTGTCTATGATTGAACAATATTCCCTATACTGTACTTAGGAAGCCAGGAAATTACTAGCATTTTTTAGAATCTCAGTATCCAAGATTGAATCAAAATAGATATTTTTTTATATTCAGTTGATTAAAATTCATTTCATTTTACATTCTCTGAATGTTCCAGGTATGAGCTATTTGTCTTATCCTTACCAAACCTGTCCTCAGCAATGAAGCCCTTATTAACCTTTATGTTTTTGTTTTTCTAGATCCTCTGTTAGACCAAGTGGCTGTTGGAATTCAATATTTAATTAAATTCTCTGCCCTCTTGAATAAGCAAATGTGGTTGTAAAAATTATTTTATGTAATTATGTCATTTTATAACTTAAATTTGTATTACCGATACAAAAACAGATATCACCTTGTTAAATTATAACATCGTGTCATTTCTTATTAATTTGGAGGGCTCTTCCTTTATTGACACATAAGCCCACCAGGGAAACCAGAGAACCAGATCCTATGCAGGTGTGACAGGAAGCTTGTGATTTAATCACCCCTACATAATACATTTGAGAGTGGTAAAATTCATGTGTCTCCCAATAGAATTTTTGGCTTTCAGTTCTGTCTTCTATGAAGAACATGGATTGGGATGAGAATGATTTCGCATGAGATTTCTCTTTGGTGCGTGCAAAACCGCCCCCCCCCCCCCCAACCCCCGGCTGACGTAGGCGCCGCAGTCTGGAAATTGAATTGCCGCACGGCCAACTGCACCTGTTTGAAGAGAATGCCTCCATGAAAAGTTTTATGGGGCAGAACTAGTTGCTATGCTAAGAAACTAACGACTCTGCTGGTATACATAATGGATTCTATTTTTAGACGAACATTTGTTCCTATAGCATGGCATCATTATGCAAGAGGGCAGCAGTTTCGGCACCGTATTGTGAATATTGAATTATCTGAATACCAGAGTAGATGCCACTTTACACTCTGGGCATCTGAAGCTCCATACCACTGAGGAATTCTGGGAGACAGTGCAGAGCACACCTCGGAATTGTCCCAGTTGAGGAGCCTGGGAGCTGTGGGATTTACCCACCAATTCTCAACTGTCAGTGACTGAAGGCAGCTCTCCCTTGGGCTCTTAGGGCCTTAAAGTTGCCACCAGCCCTTCTCCATGGCCAAGGGGGCTTTACAGCAGTGGGCCCCAGGCTTCAAGAAAGCCCTCAGACATAGCTGTAGTTGGAAGCTGTCAGCTGGCATTCATGGGAGCACATGGACAACTCCAGCAGCAACTACTCTGAAGGCTTGCATTTTCAGCAGGTCAGACTTCATAAATTTCTATCACAGGGTACACACTGGAAATTAAACCTATTCACAGATCTTGTTTAGCCTGCATAAGTCATTAAAAATGTAAAACATGAGAGGCCAGCATTTTTTATTTTATTTTATTTTATTATTTTATTTTATTTATTAAAAAAAATTTTTAATGTGTATTTATTTTTGACACAGAGAGAGAGAGAGAGAGCATGAGCAGGGGAGGGGTAGAGAGAGAGGGAGACACAGAATCCGAAGCAGGCTCCAGGCTCTGAGCTGTCAGCACAGAGACCGACGCGGGGCTCGAACTCACAGACCGCGAGATCATGACCTGAGCCAAAGTCGGACGCTCAACCGACTGAGCCACCCAGGCGCCCCAATTTATTTTATTTTTTTAAATGTTTATTTATTTTTTAGAGAGAGAGAGAGAGAGAGAGAGAGGGAATGCAGGGGAAGGCTGGAGAGAGAGGGAGGCACAGAATCTTAAGCAGGCTCCAGGCTCCAAGCTGTCAGCACAGAGCCTGATGTGGGGCTTGAACTCATGAATCGCAAGATTGTGTCCTGAGCTGAAGTCAGACGCTTAACCAACTGAGCCACCCAGGAGCCCTGTGAGAGGCCAGCATTTAAAAAAATCTGGGGAGTTCATACACAAATCTGGATTTCTCATCTGAAGGCATGGCAATACTGGCCGACCCACCCCGATGGCCACATTTGGCTGGAGTGGGTGGTGGCTGCCTGCTTTAGACACAACATGTGGTGGTGTCCACTCAGCCACAGTTCACAACTGGCTGGCCCACCTTATTTATATTACCTCTTAGGCTCCTTCAGACTTTTGAGTGTAAAATATAAGACCTCTGTGGTAACAATCTTTCCCGGAAGCTTCAATACACCAGTGATTATGAAGCTTCATGTAGAATGAAGTTAATTCTGTCACAGTGGGCCTTTTGGAGTGCTGTAGCATAAGGACTGGATTTTACAGTGAAAAAAATGGCTGAAGGTCAGCACATCCAGGCCCTTCTCATAACCGCCATAATCAAAGCAATTGATGCTTCAAGCCCATTTCTTCTCTGTGAAATATGGATCTAAAGTGTGCAAGCCCTGAGGTCACTCTCAGCTTTAAAAGGCTATTATTCCAAAGTGACTTTCACGTGGCATTGTCCTAGGTAAGATTTATAAAGATGACTCCTCGGCAAAGGATTTCACGTTGAATTGGGCCATTAATCTCTGGGAAATAAAAATGGTGGGCTCTGGGACACCAGGCAGAATGACTTACCTTTGTGGAATGAATGGGATTAACTTCACCCTCAATTTAAGGCAGTGGGCACTGACAAGTTTAGCCAGTCAGTGTAACTCACCCTTTCCTCACTGTAGAACTGTGCTGTCTAACACAGGAGCCTCTAGACACATGTTGCTTTTTACATTTCAATTTTAATTAATTAAAATAGAATAAAAAAGTAGTTTCTCTATCACATTACCCATATTTTGGAGTGCTCAGTGGCTACCTGCGAACAGGTGCAGTTAGAGAACGTTTCCATCATTACAGAAGGTTCTATGGAGGTCACTGCATAGAGATTGGCTCCAGAATAGTCTGTTTAGAACCAGTCCAAAGTAAGGGAAAGTTTCCTTGGACTTTAAGGGAAAGAACTTTTCTCTTTTGTTGGATCGTGTGCTGCAAGGATGTTACATGGACCAAATTTGTTATTTTCTTCTCATGAATACAGATATTGGGATAATTTGATTGTCACCTTGGGAGCTTAAATGGTAAACTAACCCTGCAGGGGAGAAGCCAAGGAAGAACCAAATCCTTCTGATGTCATCTGAGATGCCAGATCAGGCCATTTCTATTTCATGAGCTAATCAATCCCTTCATTGTCTAAGTCAGTTTAAGATGGCATATTGTCTTTTTACAGTCAAGATTGCTAACTGATACATTGAGCATTCATTTATTTAAAGGAAGGCAAGGACTCAGGTATCGAGAATCCAGCTGCATCTGGCTCATAAACATGAAAGAGAAATAAAAGAAGAGATAGAACTTGTAAAATTTTTATATGCCTAGTGTCTACAATTCCCTGTGTAAGACATTATTGTTAGTTGTTTTGTATGTTTTTCTAAGTTGGAGTTTCGCTATGAGGAATAATTTTAATGGCTTCTAACCATCTTTAGGGAAGAATACGTTTCGAGAAAATTGAAAATGTGTGCAAAAAGTGGAAGTCTTTAACAACTCTGTAGATTAGCCTAATAGTCTCAATCATACCGGAAGGATTTCTAGAGAAAGAAAGTAGAACTTATTGGTAATTGTGTTGTAGACATCATGCCAACGTGCCTTATGTTGACTATCTCATTAATTAATCAATTGATTGTTTTCTCCATTTTGCTTTGGGAAATTGAGGCTATAGCTAGAGTGGTTCTTTCCTTAGAAGGTCGTCTCTAATCCTGCCAGTCTAGAATGCCCCCCTACTTCTGTGCTCCTGAATACCTTATGCTTCCCTTCACCTTAGCCATTTTAATGCTGTGTTAATTTTGTCTGACTTATTTTACTCACCCAATTGATGATGGAGTCTTTGAATTCAAGGACTTTATCAGATTTTTGTTGGCATTTCTAGTACACTGCTAGTATATAGTACTTGTTCAACCATTGGTGGCCAAACGGGTAAGACTTAGTAAGGTGGTATCACTTGTCTAAGGTTACAGGCTACCAAGTGGTGGAACCCAGGTCTGTCAGGATTGAAAGATAATGACTTGTCCTACTGTTACTCATTCACTAAAACCTTCTCCTTGTTCAAGTCTCTGGCTGCCTCACTCCTAGTAGTTTATGTGGCTTCCTACCTCTTAAAAGAGAGAGAAAGTCCTGGAGGACATCTCTACCTCCTTCCTGACATCAACCCAGGCAGCCCACCTTGGTCTTCGGCTGTTCTCTCCTCCTGTTTCCCTCCTGCTCTCCCAGACCATCCCTACCTCTTTGGCCCTGGACCCTGACTTGATTTGACACTAACATTAATCCCTTCCCTTTCTTGTGTTGTCACTATTTCCCTTTAACCAGATCTGTACAATCAATATTAAACACGACAGGCCTCTCCTCTCTTCAAAGAAAACCGTATACCCTCTCTTGACCCTAGCTGGCTGCTTTCCTTTCTTTCTCCTTTTCATTCAGAGAGAACATCTTTAAAGACTTTACCTATACGCTCTGCCTCTGTTCTCTATTCTCACCTTTCACCGGCTCCTCAGCCCGTATCAGTATGCATTCTGTCCCCATCACTGCTCCAAACCTTTTTCTAAAGCCACCAATGACCTTCATATGGTAAAACCTATCGGCCATATTAGCTCTCTGTGGGCTTGATCTTTTATTAGAATTTTACATTGTTTGCCCCATTTTCTTGACTTCTTTGCTCACATGCTTTTTCCCACTTCCATGACCACTCAGTTTGCTTGGCTGGCTCGAACTTGCAGTCCCTCCACTCACCAGAATCTCATCTGTACTTCCAGCTGCATTTACCACCTGCACGCAGCAGCCCACATTTTACCTCACCCCACACCCGGTCCCTGAGATACCTGAAACCCAGTGCTAAGACTGGCTTCATTTTCTTCCTCCCTTACCCCTGCCTTGGTCATGCTGCCTTATGAAAGGCACCCCCTTTACAGAGTTGCACAGTCTGAATCCTGGAAGTCTTTCTTAACACCTCCTTCCACCTTCCCTTCAAGCTCTTGTGCTCCAGCCATGCTAGCCACACTGGCCTTCCTCCATTTCCTCCCATGTGATATGTTCCTTTCTGTATGAAGTCTTTACAGTATCCTCCCTCTGCTGAGAGTACGTGTGGTCGCCTTAATGCATTCCCCCCTCTGCTGCTTCACCATACTTCTTGAGTGTAATAAAATATTTCGTAATGTAATGTCTAGCTCCCCTAGTAGGATGTTGACTCAATGAGAGAAGAGTCCACTGTTGTCCTGGTAAATGTTTAACAACTGGCTGGCTGTCCTGGTGGGAAAACCGATTTGTAGCATTTGCTGATTTCCGTGGTTTAAATATCCTCTCCCTCTTACCCCCCCAGTGTCTGATTTCAAGCTACCAATGCATCATCACTGAACACAGATTTGGGAACAGAAGGACACAATTGGTTCTTGTGAGCTTAAAAGAAAGCTCCAGCATACCACTAAAGCATGTCCATCCTCTTCACTGCCATATCCTCATGACTGGGAGCGGTGCTGAGCATGTTGAAGATAATGGCTTATTTGGAGGGTTAAATGAAGTGTTCTTATTCCATCTTAGAAATGTAGTGATAAAAAATATGCTCATGTTTCAGACAAAAAAAATGCCATAAACCCCTTCATTTTAGAACCGGAACAGGCCTTAAATGTTATTATGTCCAATCCCTTCATTTTTGTCTCCAGTAATTGAGGGTCAGGGAGTGGGATCTGGCATGGTCATACAGCTTCTAGTAGAAGAACCCAAGTTAAAATGCACATCTCTTCATTACCAACCAACATTCATTCCCTTATATCACATTGCCATTTCTAAAGGGAAGTAATTTTTTTTAATACTTGTGATTAAATTCAAGTTGTGTTGTTATATAGTGGTGTAGTTGAACATATCATAACTAAATCTACTTTACAAAAGAAAGAGCAATGTTTGCTCATTCCTTAATAAATTTTAAGTTGTGTGCTGAGCGGGATTTCCCCCATATCATGTTTCCACCTTCCTTATCTGCTGTAGTTATTTATAGAATACGTACATTAGCCAACGTTTTGCTGTGTAGTAAACAGCCCCAAAACTTAGTGCCTTAAAACAACAACTATTTATTTAGATCACTCCGGTATGGGTTGATAAATTGGTGTGGGCTCAGGTAGGTTGTTTTTCTGGTTCTGCTGGGCACCTCTGGCTTCTACAGTTAGCTGTGGAATGGCTGTGTGGCTCTGCTGATCAGGGCTGCCCTCTCATGACTGAGGCTGCTGCTGGGATGGCTAGGCTGACATGAATCTGGCCCATGTGGTCCCTCATTCTCCAGCAGAGTAGTCCAGCTTTGTGGATTGGTAGAGTTCTGAGAATGGATGTAAGTTGCCCATCCGGAGACTCAAAATGGCCATATCGGCACTTCTGCCATATTGTACATGCCAAATCAAATCATTCATAGGGTGGGGAAACAGATGCTAATTCTTGATAACAAGGTCTGCAAAGTCACATTGCAAAGAGGCATGGATACGCATAAGGGAATGATTTGTGGTTGCTTTTGCAATTAAATACAGAAAAGGAATTGTTTCCTCAAACTAGGGAAGGTTCTCTCTGTAAGAGTGGAGTGTCTCAATGGGGCAGAACTAACCAATGGGTTCCTCACCTTCCTGAAGTATCGAGGCAATGCTAAATATGTTAGCCAAGTGTTTGTGTTATTTGTGTAATACAGCTGTGAGATAGGGGGTCTTTTAACATACCCTAGACTTTGGGGTCCTCAATTGATGTTCAGAGAGGAAAAGATCCTTGTGAGGTGTTGGGGAGGTAGAGCCACATTCCAACCCAGGATGCACTTGGGCAGCACCCTCCTAGCAATGGCTTTTCAAACCAAAACATGTTTTCACAGGTGTTGAGGATGAGTCTGGCTGAGGACCATTGCAATACAAGAGGGAACTCTTCCATGTTCAAGGCTAGAGTTTGCTCATGTCACTCTCACTTTTTATGTTTTTTAGTTTTTCTCTTCCTAAATAATTTTCCTAAGCGATTTTTCTGTACCTGATATAGTCTGTTTTTTCTTTTTTAAAAGTATCCCTATGTTGGGAACATGGAAACAATTCAAAATCTGTAGGAACACTGGGAAAGTGGAAATTAAACCTCAGAATTCTTCACTGTAGGAAAATGATCATGGGGAATTTTCCATAGTAGAGAGGTGGAAATCATTCCAGATCTCTTCTTCTAGCCTGGGCCGCAACGTGCATTTTTCTGGGATGAGAAACACATGAGTTTGACTGAGGGAGAGTTCGGTAGGTTTTGTCAATGAAGCACGGGAAGGGATCAGTCCTTACTCTGAGCTCATCTTTTTTTAAGCTGAGTGTGCTCTGGGAAGATGCAGGCATCAGCGTATTTATATCCCACTGAGCCAACAGAGCATGCAGTGAAAGGGAAGGAAGGCCATTATCTGGTGAATGTATAGGGTGGGGAGTCACTGAGGTTAAAACGTTCAGTTCATTACCATCTCTTTACTTACTTTGTAGAATCAGTGCATAACCTCCGTAATTGTTCTTTTGTGAGATACCCTGTGTACGATCACGGACACTGAAATCCAACTCCCTGGGTCTAAAACCTGGCTCAAACACTGTATGTGTCCCTGAGGAAGGCTTTAACCTCTCTGAGCTTTTGTTTCTTCTTCTGCAAGTGGGAATAATACATCTATTTCATAAGAATCTTGTGGGCATGAAATGAGATAACGCATGTGAAACATTTGGCACAGCATAAACTATAAATGCTCCATGTCTGCTTGCTATTTTTAATCAAATTTAGTAAAATTCAAATGCATATATATTGTGTGCGTTATTGAGCTATGACAGGTGTTCAGGTACTTCTGGTTCATGTTTTAAATCTTTTTGTACCTAATTTGATTGAAAAGTTGGGGTGCCCAAGGAACGCCAGTGCCTCAGATTGCAGATGTATTCCTGAGTAAGTGAAGATCAGGTGGCTATAATAGTCTAGTATATCCACTAGACTCCCAGAGCTCTGGCATACAGATCTAGATGCCTGAACCCAGCAAGGACATGGAGCCTGTGACCTGTGTCAGTGAACCTTAGAAATGGAAGGCTGAGGGGGGAAAAACAGTTGGTGACCCAAACCAGGTTTCTGGACAGTCTTGATGGGCCCACTTGCTGGGTTGGCTCTGGAAAATGAGATTAAGTTCTGTACCTTTTTGAAAACAGGAGCCATGTCTGATTTTCTTCATGTCTCTGGTAGCTTTCAATAAGGCTTCTTTTATTAAACGAATGACAGGGGCTCCTGGGTGGCTCAGTTGAGTGTCCGACTCTTGATTTCAGCTCAGGTCATGATCTCACAGTTCGTGAGTTTGAGCCCCACATTGGGCTCTGTGCTGGCAGTGTGGAGCCTGCTTGGGATTCTCTCCCTTTCCCTTTCTCTCTGCCCCTCACATGCTCTCTCTCTCTCTCAAAATAAATACATAAACATTTATTTTTTTAATTTCAAAAAAAGAATGGCCATGAAGATGGCCTGAACAGTCAGAGGGACTCTGATTTTGTCACTCTACTACTCAGTGTCAGTGTTCCACCCAGGCTTCCCGGGATCCCTATACACCCATCCTTTGGGGTGCCTACCATGTGTTCTTCCTTACTCTATCTGAGAACTCTAGCTGGAGAGGCCTGCTCACATTAATAAATGATTCTATCTGCCTAACGACAGATAGAAAATCTTACTGACCCTGGAAAAAATGGCATGTTTTTTTTTTTTTTTTTCAGAGAGTATCTCAAAGCCTAAAGTAGTTACACTTAGGTATTTACAGAACACATGTAATGAACTCTGTCTAAAAACAGAGGTAAGAAGGGGGAAGCATGTGAAAGTATAACTTCAGAGTAAATCACAGTTTCATTCAAATGTAAGTGGGAAAATTGGAATAGGAAATAATGCCATTTGCAGATTTATTTTAAATCCTATTTAAGTTTTAAGTCATGCAAAGTCTGGGTGGAAAAAAGAGTATAATTGCTTTGAACTTCTTAGGAAAACAAATCAATACACCAGGAGAAAATAGCCTATGCAGTGAGCATTATTCTGGTTTCTGCTTTCTGATCTGGAAGAAGCATATTATATTAAAAGGGTATGCCAGGTACATAGAAGCAAGGTGACCTTTAATCTCTGACTATATACACATAAAAACATGAATAAAAAAGACTTAGTTCAAGAAGGAAAAGAAAAAGAGGCCTGTATCTATTAGGCTGTACCATGTGAAATTGCCATAATTGTAGGTCAAAAAAAACGATCAAACAGGGCAGTTTCACATAGCTTCAACCAGACATAGAGAGCAAGTGTTGCTTTTGCTAAATTGGCCTTCTCACAGTGACAATGTGGAACCTGACAACGATGTGGCAAATGGGAGTTAACTTCCTCTATTGTTAATGGATATGATTTTCTTCTACTGCATTGGTATACGTAGACATTTCATAAATAACAGACAATATGCTACCTTTAAAAATCTTTATAGGCTCCTCTTCTGAATTGTATGCATTTAGTTGAGTGCAAGTATAACTTTTACTTAAGAGGTCAGCTTCAACTTCAAGTTTGGAGAAAATGAATTTGGAATGAAGTTCACATATATTTATCATTTTATTTGCTCATGAGTTAAGTTCTTTCTTCTTCATGTGTAGGAGCCAAACAAATTTAGGTTGTTTCTTTTACAATGTAGGGTGGTAGTTAAAAGTACAGACTCTGAAACCCATCTGCCAGGTTCAAATCCTCGCCTTATAGCTTGTGAGCTGTGTCACTGTGAGCAAGTGACTTAACCTCTCTGTACCTCAGTTTGCACATATATAAAAAGACCATGATAATTGCATTTCCTTGAAAGGTTGTTGTGAAAAGTACATAAATTAATAGAATATGTTTTGACCAGTGCTTATCATGTTGGAAGCACTCTATGTTTATTATTATTATTATTATTATTATTTTTTTTTATTTTTCATTATTGTCTTCTTTATGTCATTTGTGTCCATGGTCTATGAAGAATGACTACTATCTTTCAAAGCGAGAACCTATACTAATTCTCCTATTGTGCCAGAACTTCATCCATGGGGAGTACCACTGTGTCAACATAGAGTCCACACAAGCCAGGTGACTCTGTAGGGTGGGGCTTCCTTAGTGGATTTACATTTACTGAGGATTGCTCGCTGGGCATAAAGTGCTTCTCAGTGTTCACTTGGCCAAGAGCTGGCCCACCGGCTGTTGCCTTTTGTAAATTCTAGTGGTTCAAGTACACTTTCTTTCCGGGTGATTTCTTTCCCACAACAGAAGCATTCTGAACCACGGTAAGTGACAGCTGGGTCACTGCACATGAATATGCATCCTGTTATTTGTTCAGTGCCATGTTACTGAGCACCTACTAAGTGTCAGGCATTTTTCTAGACAACACAAAGCTGCCTCGATGCATAGTAAGTAAGTAAAAAGGTGGGAGTGATGGTGAAGGTACTCCAGGAAGGCATCTCGGAAAAGCTGGTATTTTGAGCAGAGATTTAAAGGAACTGGGCAACCAGCCATGTGACTATCGGGAGGAAGATTATTCTAGGCAAAAGAATTAATAAGTGTGAAGCTGTGTGATTTCTGGAGAGTTTGATGAGCAGGAAAGTGGCCATTTGGCTGGGGAAAGTAAATGGGGTGCTGGGGCAAAAACAGGAGACCAGGTCAGAGAGGTCACTGTAAGGCAAGGACAAATTATGTTGGTTTTTTAAGATCATTTTAAGGACTTCGGCTTTTCTCTGAAAAAAATCTGAAGCCGTTACAAGGTTTTAAACAAAGGAATGATGTAAGTAATTTGTGTTTCAAAAAAGGATCATTCAAACTTATGATCTTGACAAGAGGGCATAGATTTGTTTCTCTCTGCTCTTCTACACTAAGTACCACTATAAATCCTGGAAGTAATGCAAGCGGCAAACAGCAGAGAACTCTGAAAGTCCCTAAGAGGCAGGCAAACGAATTTGTTTTCAGGTCTAGAGGAACAGCACGGATCAGGGGCGTCTTCTGTTCCCCCCAAACAACAAACAACCCAGGCCCAGCATTTCATGACTCCTTACCTAGAAACAGAAGGTGGCCTTCCTTTCATGGATCTAATGGGAGCCCTTCCACTGTCACCAGGAGAGCCCAGCTCCACTGGCAAGGGGGATCAATTGAGATCTCAGCTAATAATAAGTGGCCAGGAAACAGTGCTGTCCTTCCTCATCAGGCCTCAAACCTCGCTATTAAGAGACACAATGTGGGCGTGGCTGGGTGGCTCTGGCAAGAGGGAGCCCCCCACAAGCAACCTGGTCTGGGGAACCGTTTGTTCCCATGAGGCTGAGACTTCCTTCCCCTGCCCAGAGATGCTGGGGATCTGGACTGAAGAAACCTCTTCTGCCCCCTCAGACACAAGGACCTGTGGGAGTCCCAGTGGGATCAGATAAACCAACTGGACCAAAATAACAGCAAAGTCTCTGGAAATTGAACTGTCACTGGAACCACAGCCTGTAAAAGTATACCACGGCCCACATGATAAACTAAGCAGGGTGGTTGCCTGCTAAAATAAAAGATTTAAATAGGATTCAGAGTCTTCTAATGTAATAGACAAAATGTCCAGGATATAATTGAAAATTGCCCACCATACCAAGAACCAGCAAAGTCACAATTTGCATGAGAGAAGACAATCTAATGATGCCAACATTGAGAGAAATTAGATGTTGGAATTACCTGACAAGGATTTTAAAGTAACCATCATAAAAATACTTCAAAAACTGAAGAATCTTTTGAAACAAGTGCAAAAGTAGAAAACCTCAGCAAAGAAATAGAAGTTTTAAAAAAGAACGATCATTCATAGGAATGATGAAACTGAAAAATGCACATTTTGATAATAGTCACATATATATGTTGTAATAGCCAGAGCAACCACTCTGAAAACTGTATAGACACCCACTTAAAATAAAGATGGAATTCTAAAGTGTAAAGTAACCTCCAAGAAGGGAAGAAAGGAAAATAGAGTAGTGAGGACCAGAATAAACAAATAGAAAACAAATAATAATATGGCAGAATCCAGCTCTAACATAGGAATAATCACCTTAAAGATAATAGCATTGGAAACCCAGAAACAGACCCATAGAATTATGCCCAACTGATTTTTGACAAAGGAGCAAAACCAGTTTAATGGGGGAAGAGATAATCTTTTAACAAGTGATGCTGGAGAAATTGGACATCTGTAAGCAATAAATAAGTAAATAAATAAAATGAAACTCTACCTACACCTCACACTTTATACAACATGAACATAAATGGATTATGAACATAAATGTAAAACATAAAACTATACAACTTTTAGAAAAAAAGAATCAAGAAAATCTTTGGATCTAGGACCAGGCAAAGAGTTTTTCCACTTGACCCCAAGAACATAATACATAAAAAGAAAAGTTGACTCTCCTTAGAATTAAAATGTTGTACTCTGTGAAAGACTCTGAGAAGAGGGTGAAAAGACAAGCTACAGATTGGGAGAAAGTATTTGCATGCCACATATGTGATAAAGGAATTGTATTTAGAATACACAAAGAACCTTAAACTCAATAGTTGAAATTCAACAAAACCAAGCAATCCAATTAGAAAATGGACAAAAGACATAAGTAGATAATCCACCCAAGAGGATATACAGAAGGCACATAAACATATGAAAAGATGTTCAACATCATTGGCCATTAGGGAAATGCAAGTTAAAATCTCAGTAAGATATCACTACATACCTATCAGAATGGCTAAAATGAAAATAGTGACATTACCAAATGCTAGCAAGAATGTGGAGTTTGGATCACTCCTGGATCACTGGGAATGTAAACTGGCACAGAACTCTGGAACAAAGTTTGGCAGTTTCTTATATACGATGTAACTGTCATATGACAAGTCAATGTCTAGAGCATTTATTCCAGAAAAATTAAAATGTATTTTCACACAAAAAGCCTGCACACAAATGTCCATAGACCTTTATCCACAACAGCCAAAAACCTGAAAACAGCCCAAATGTCCTATGGGTGAAGGATTAAATAAATGGTGGTCCATCCATATCATAGAATGATACCCTGCAATAAAAAAGAATGAAGTATTTGTACACTCAACAACCTAGACAATCTCCAGTATGCCGAGTGAAAAAATCCAATCCTAAAAGATTATGTACTATATAATTACATTTATTTAAGTGTTTTGAAATGATAAAATTATAGAAATGGGTAAAATATTTGTGGTTTGTAGATACTAGTTGTGGGTATAGGGAGGGTGGGAATTTGGTGTGGTTATAAAGAGGTAACATGAGGGGCGCCTGGGTGGCGCAGTCGGTTAAGCGTCCGACTTCAGCCAGGTCACGATCTCGCGGTCCGTGAGTTCGAGCCCCGCGTCAGGCTCTGGGCTGATGGCTCGGAGCCTGGAGACTGTTTCCGATTCTGTGTCTCCCTCTCTCTCTGCCCCTCCCCCGTTCATGCTCGGTCTCTCTCTGTCCCAAAAATAAATTAAAAAAAAAAAATGTAAAAAAAAAAAAAAAAAAGAGGTAACATGAGAAATCCTTGTGGAGAAGATATTGTTCTGTATCTTGACTGTGGTGGTAGGTACATGAACCTACCCATGATAAAATTGTATAGAATTAAATGCACACACACACATGATGTGCGTGCATGCACGTGTGCATATAAATATGAATACAAGTAAAACTGGGGAAATCTGAATGACATCAGTCGATAGTATCAATGTCAATATCCTTGTTGTGATATTTGTACTATGTTTTGCAAGTTACTACCATTAGAGGAAACTAGGCAAGTACATCTCTCTGTATTATTTCTATAATGATCTCAATAAAAATTTCAATGAAATAAAAAGGACCACTCAAATTAGCACCTGAGGATTCTTGGTAATATCCCTGATCCCAGAACATCTCTAAACAAAAATGATAGAGTGAGTGTCCCTTTAATAGGAGTTTTTCATAATGTGATATTATCACTACTCCTTTCTCAATAATCAGTATGATGTTCATAGAAAAATAACTCATGGTGTATCACTAAGTGTTAGTTATAATCAAATTAAAATAATTTCACATGAATGTGCAAATGACAGGCATATTTAATTTTTAGGGGGGATGTTTACATTTTAGAGAAAGAATGACATTAATCCAGATAAATATAACTGCTATGAGAGATGATTCTGGAAAATATGGCTTTATGGTTTGTATTCCTATTCTGGGCTGCTACACTCTTCTATAAAACACTGGGGCAGAAATCAGCACCTCCAACCACTGCTTATGAAGAGTACCATGCAGTGCCCATGTATTACTATTATCTTTATTATGATTATGATTATCTATCTTTCTTGTTAAGCTCTCTTCCTCGGTTTATGGGTGTCTACTTGTGTCATCATATGGCAGAGGAAGAAATGGAGAAGAGGCAAACTCCCTCCTGTCTCTTCTTATAAGTCTCTACCCTCATGACACAATTACCCTCCAAAGGCCACGTCTCCAAATACCATCATATAAGTGATTAAGGTTTGCACATATGCACCTGGCTGGCTCAGTTGGAAGACCATGTGATTCTTGATCTGGGGGTTGTGAGGTGGAGCCCTACGTTGGCTGTAGAGATTACTTAAATAAAACTTAAAAAAAAGGTCTCCACATGTGAATTTGAGGGGGACACAAACAATCAGTCCGTAGCAATATGCCAGAATGTTAGCCCTGCTTTGCTCTGAGTGCTGATAGAAATATGGGTGGAATTTATTTTCTTTCTTACACTATTTTGTATATTCAGATTTTCTTGTCATGACTTTATATTATTTTTGAAGTCAGAAAACAGTACAGTAAGTGTTATTTTTAAAGAAGAAATAAGTTAGAGCAAAGGGAAAACGAAGATTTGAGAAAAAAGATGAAGTCAGAGGTAGAGCTGGCATATCGAAAGGGCTTGCATAATTACTCAGAGATTTCCAGGTTGGCTCTGGGTTTTCTGGCTACACATACAAAGATTCTCAGTGTTGATTAGAGAAAACAGACCAGGTGTTCAGAAGTCTCATGGCTACCGTATCTACTAATACAGCTACTATTGATACTGATACCTAAGACATTTCTCCAGTGTGTTCCTAGTGTCCCTATAGAGAAGATCATGCCATCTCTTCTTTTAGTGAGTGATGGCTGCATTGATATCTCTGTAAGACACAGAAGCAATGGTATTCACAGAGTTTGTCTCATATCATTCATCGGAACCACAGGTCAAAAGCTGTACAGTACTAGCCATTCTAGGAGAAATAAACCATGTGAACCAGGTGTGCAGTAAGCCATACAGTGTCTGGTGTGGAGGACTAGCGGCCCCAGTTTTTCCCTTCCCTGTATCTGCATCTCTTTGTCATTTCACCCTATAGATCCTCCCATCGGAAGGCGGAGACTATTTCCTCACCCCTTGGATTTGGGCTGGCATTGTGACTTTGTCCAAAACAGTGTTACAAGTGATGATGTATCTTATCTGAGCCTAGACCTGAAGAGGTCTTTTGTGCTTCTGCTTCATCCTCTGTTGAGAGAATAAGATCAGGCTAGCCTGATAGAAGATGAAAGACCACATGGAGCAGAGATGAGACATGCTAGACCATCCCACTTGCCCTTGACTCACTAGTTGATCAGATGTGCATGAAGAGACAATCTGAGTTCAGCTGAGGCTGGTCCAAATCAGGAGATCCATTGATCTAAACTATACACTCATCAGCAAAGCTAAATAGTTATTACATGTCACTGAAGTTTTGTAGTTGTTTGTTACACAGCATTTTTGTGGTGACAGATAACAGATACATCTGGCTTCATCCATTGTACAGAAAGATATGAACTATATAGCCTTTAGGGTTTGCATACACACCTGAGCGGTGTATGTAAAATGGGGGAAAAACGTGACTTTCTGCCTAACTCAAAATTGCTAGATGAAAATGAAATATTTGTGAAAGTATTTAGTAGCTGTGAAGTACAATTCAAATTCAGTTTATTTAAAACTCTGTTCTCTTACAACAACATACCATGTTTAAATTCTTTCCAATGCAGTTGATCTTTTAGTTTACATAAAACAAACATAAAGAACATTTTTAAGGCCGTGACAATCAGTGTGAAATTAATCCAGGCATATTTCTATAGTCCAATATTCAATTTGAAATTAAGTAGAGAACAAAACTTTTTGGTTTTTGTAAATATGACTTACAGAAGGGGTATTTAAATTAAATGAAGCAAAACAAGCTTTGACTTATTCAAAACAACTTTTTAGTGCAGAATGTCAGATATGACTGTGAGTCTCCAGGCACATCAAGGTGTGAACCTGATGCACCCTGGAAGTAAAATTTGCATGCTCTAATCGGGTAATGGCATGTGCAAAGAGGTAATTAATTACAAATTGGCTCTATTTAAATACATTTGCACTTTTTGTTTTGCAGCCTACAGATCACTGTATGACTTTAAAATATGAGAAAGAATTTCTCAAATTAAATCTCATCAACATTCAGAGTTGTTTCATTTGCAGTCACAGAGATAAAAGTTGACTCTTGGTATCTTTAACTAGTTTATTATTAGAATAACCAAAAGTACTACTCTTTTGTCTTTATCTTTCCAAGAAAGGAAAATGGTTTTCTTGGTTTGCCTGTAGATTACATTCTTTGCATATATTATCTTGAAAATTCTGAATATTTCTAATTTTAAAATAATGTCTATTTTTATAATAATGATATATAATCATTATAGAATTTGAAGTAATAAAGAGATTATAAATGAATAAAATAAAATACAACATTCTCCAGGGGCCCCTGGGTGGCTCAGTCGGTTAAGCATCCAACTTCGGTTCAGGTCGTGATCTCCTGGTTCGTGGGTTCAAGGCCTGCTTCTGGCTCTGTTCTCAGAGCCTGGAGCCTGCTTCATATTCCATGTTGTCCTTTCTTTCTCCCCTTCCCCTGCTCACACTCTGTCTCTGTCTCTCAAAAATGAATAAACATTAAAAAAAAAACAACAACAACTACAACATTCTCTGGATACCTTCACCCAGAAAACACACTGTTAACTTTCAAAGACTATAATTTCAGATACCAGTCTATGCATCTATACATATAGAAAGATAATGCATAAATAGAAATACTTTTGGAACAACTGGAACATATCATGCATACTAATTCAATTAACATTTTAGATTTAATTTCACTTGGAATTAGGCATAAAAAGCAAAACTGAATATATTCTAAAAGGCTGAATCCCAGTTTCACTACCAGGATATGTTGTTGCTAAAGGATCTCTCTTAAGAAAAAAGTAATGATTGTAAAAAACTTGAAGTTCAAGATATTACTTATGTAACTAAAATTTTACCTTTTAACCATATTTAATTGTTGCTATGAAAGATGAGGAAATTAGAGTATGTATGCTTTTTTTTCCACTTTACTATCTCATCCCCTAAATGCATTAGTTATAATATTACTTTTACTTATTTAAGGCTTCTACCATGCCATGATACTCTGTTGTAGTAATTCTTGAAATTGTTTAAAACTAATTCTATAAGAAAACCAGCAATCCAATTAAAATGGCAAACACAATGTGCTTAGATATGAGAAAGGAAACCCGAACCCACTTATCATAGTCAAAATGCAGATTATAACCACACTGAATTTCCATTTTTTACCTATCAGATTGTCAACCATCTAAAAGTCTGACAACATCTTCTAAAGGTACGGCTGTGGGGAAATAGGCCTTCTCATGCATTGCTGGGAAAAGGGCAATTAAGCACTACTTTTATGGAGGGTAATTTAGTAATATCTACCAGAAATATAGATGCATTTTATCTTTTGACTCAACAGTTTCTCTTCTGGGTGTTTATCTTTTTTTGTGTATCTGCACATGTACAAAGTGACACTATTTACAAGGTAATTCATTTCAGAGTTGCTTATAAAAGCCAATCTTATCAACAACTGGAGTGTCCATCAATGGGGGACCGGTTGAATAAATTTCGAAGCAGTGCTACAGGGAAGTATTTTGTAGCAAAGCAGAAGCAGGGGGAGAAGGAAGGGAAGGTAGAATACATCTTTGTATTGATGTAGAAAGATCTCTAAGATCTGATCAGTAAAATATTCATGTCCAGAAAATGTGTAATAAAAGGAATTAATGAATATACTTATTTGTATTTGCATATAGACAAATATATATGACATTAAAGAAAGTGTTTACTTAGTATAGTAGGGGCTGGGAGAGAAAGGGGCATTGGTAGACTCTAGCTACTTGAATTATTTTAGTAATCAGTGATGATTACTTACAAAAAGATAATTAAAGCATTAATTAAATGGATTCCACTCTCAACAGCACTTTTTTTTTGTCTTGGACTCTCCATTTGTGACTTTTTCAATTTGATTCACTTTTTGGTTAGTTGGTTAGCTGGATTTTGTCATCCAGCTAATTTAAAAGGGGGATTCATGAGTATTCTGTGTCTTAAATTTCTGCACGAATGAGAATATCTGTCTATCACAATTTTGTCTGTGAATCCTTACTTGAAAACCTTTAAAAATCTTTTGGTCTCACTTCTTTCTGCCCTAACACTAGGATTATGGCGTTTGCATCAAAGTGGAGATTTTTTTACCCTTTACTTTTGTTGTTGTTGTTGTTGTTGTTTTAGTGATTTTTTTTAAAGTGGAGGAGTTCACTAAAAATGGCTTACACTCCTTAATCTTACCCAGAAGTTTGGGTATCTTTTTAGATTATCTCTTAATGTTTTATTATTTTGTTGATGTTAAATTTATCTCTAACTTTGTATTGTGGCATATATTCAGGGAGGAATTTTAGCTCTTGAGAGATTTAACTCACTTTTTTGTGTGTGTATGTGAACTTATTCATATGTTCTCCATGAATATGTGAGTGAAGTGTAGGAATAACCTGAAGTTTTGTACATGTTTTAATTGCATGTATCATGCAAATGATATTAATTTTCCTAACTCTTTGCTGTTTAGATTTTGAATTGGATGAATGCTCTTTAAAGGGGAGGCAGGCTACCTGATAGCTTTATTCTTTATTGACTGTGATATAAGCTGTGTATATAAAATTTTTCTATGTGCAGAAGGTACAAAATGCCTTGCAAAGTTCTGTGACTTTGCCTCCATGATAGTAAATCAATCTGAAACAATAGGGGAGGAAAGTCATCCAGTTACCTCTGTGTAACTGGTAGTCCAGATTCTCTGAGGGGCTCATGTCAAGATAGCATCAATGGTGCAAAGATTTTATTGGGGAAGCTCCTCTGTAAAAATAGCCGGGGCTGGGAGAGGCTGAGATAGCCTTCTCATTGTGATGTAAGTTTGACATTGGTTGGAAGTGTCCCAGACTAGCACGCATTTTAAGGAAGGTACAGTAAACTTAAAGGAAAATCCTTGAGTCAAAGTCAACTACTAGAGGAGTCCCATTTGTGCCAAGAATGGGCCTGCCTTCATCTCTGTTGGGATTAGTCATTGGCTGGGAGCACCAGTAGAGGCTGTGCCCTTGCCATAAGTGTGGTGACGGCTTTCAGAGATGAGCAGGCTCAGCCTGCATCTTCCCAAGGCTTACATTGGTATTTGTGTATTTGTTCTTGGATGACTTCGTCTGCTGCTAGCATGTGGACCGTCACCTAATCTCCAGCTATAGTCCCGATCATGCCAAACCTATTTCCCAGTTGCCTTCTGTACGTCTCCACTTTGCTGCCCTGCAGACTCTCCAAACTCAACACACCATAATTAACTCGTGATCCTTCATGATCTATCCTTCCTTCATGATTCATGACTGTCTATCCCTGTCTTAGTTTACCACACCATTTTCCTTCCTCTTCCCAAGTTAAAAATTTTGGAGTCATCTGTCCCTTTTCCTCCCCTTCACCTCAAACATCCAGCCTGCCACCATGTCCTTTGCATGTATCTAAAATTCTAGACTCTGGTCCCTTCTTCCTAATTAGGTCCACAGGTTCCTTTTCATAATTAATAGATTTAATTAAATTAGTTAGCTTAATTTGATTCACTTTTTGGCTAGCTGGATTTTGTCATCCAGCTAATTTTAAAGGAGGGTTCAAGAGTGTTCCATTTCCTAAGTTGCTACATATATGAATCGAGTGGGATGGATGGGGTCTGCCACTCTATTTTCTAACAGTAGTGACTGGTAAGCATCTCTTCTCTTCTTAGAATTTCCGTTGCTGGTATTGTCCTTTGCCATAGTTCTTCAGCACTTATGCTTGTAGAAATGGTCAAAATCTGTAGTGATGGATGCTGGCAAATTAGTGGCCATTTTCCCACCTCTTCTAGTCACATTCTTATGATGGGGAAGTTCCAGTACCAGAGCCAGCAACGCCTAATGCCCACATAGTAATACAAAAAGTATCTAAAGTAGGTAACTAAATCAGTAAATATATAGGACTGTTACACATTTTATGGTGGTGGTGGTGTACTTGTGTGTGTATAAATACATAGACATAATAAAGGCATAATTGATTACTGCCTCAGTAAGTTACTTTTGTAAGAAACAACCACAGAATCTCTGTGGCAGACAACAGTGATCAATATTTCCAGCTCTCTTGCCTGTGTGTTGGCTGCGGTTTGGCTGATTATAGGCTTGGCTCATTCGGGTTTGACTTCGATTTATGTTCTAGGCTTTGCTTGCTCCAGGCTCTGGCTGTGGATTAGGCTCTGGCCTTCCCAACATGTATGCATTGTGTGTTCCAGGCTTAGGAGCCAAAAGCCATCTAGATAGAAGAGGCTCTTCTTGTGGTGATGGCAGAGGTGCTAGAAAGCAAGACCAACTGCATAAATACATTTAAAGTCTTTGCTTTAACATTCCTCTGGCCAAAGCAAGTTACATGGCCAAGCCCAACATCAAAGAGTCTAGTGGAAGGAACCACAAAGGAAGTAGACACAGGGAGGGGCCAAGTACTGGGAACAATAATGCAATTTAACACAATTGTAATGATTGCTTTCCATAAAAAGAAAACAAATATAAAAATACCTGGGCCCTCTTGTGTATGAATACTTTTCATACTGTATGGTTAATCTCATTAGGAGGGGAGGTAGATGCATATATTCCTGCTAATATTAAATTGGAAACTAACAGAAGGGTAATGTAGATTTCTAAGCAGAAGATTTATGGCATTATTGCATGCTAATCCTCTGATAAGAGTAACCACGCCACTTGTAAACAACTTTCACAGTTCTTTTGGAAACTTCCTGGGAATTGTCCATTTTCATTCATATTTGTTATCTCTGACATATTCAAAGAGTGAAGTATAGTGTATTGTTTTTTATTTCTAACACTAGTCTTAACCCTGTTAGGATCTTATAAAATGAGCTGGTCAAACATTAACCCATAAACATTCAGTATATCAGGAAATGGATTCCCAGAGGTGAATTTGTAATTCTTAAAGTATTGTGTAGTTGACTGCTAAAATTAGTATATGAATGTGCTATTGTGATTGGATTGGTAATTAAAATATCTTATAAATGTTTCAGAGGAGAATTGTGTAAAGCAAATGATTTAGAAATTAAAATGAGAAGTGTCTCAATAGGTGAGTAGTTGTAATATTTAAAAATAATGTTACCTAAATGAATATGATGTAAGTTTTCTTTTATTAGTGTTAAGAGAATTGTAATTGCCTATGTAGATGCAAGACATTTCTATTTTAATTTTATATAGAAGCAAAGATAAAGAAAGATAAAGAAAAACAAAGATAAAAGAGGGGAGGGGACAAAGAAAATGGGTCTCTTACTTTTATACTAGAAACGTTGGCAGGCATACTTTTATCCAATCATAGGAAATACAATGAACTTGTGGTTGAATGTGCTAGAAATTTTTATCAAATTGTAAAATTTGTCAAAACTGCAATACATTATCATCAATATCTTTTTAAGAAACATGGATATGATAATGAATTTAATTTTCAGTCACTCATTTTCTACAGTTGTATTATTCATGGTGAAATTCATTCAACAAATTTCTGTTTCAACTTGGAAGGATTTAGGAACTGACAGCTTCCCACCTCTTTGGTATTTGTCACCCTCAGATTCCCTTAGAAACCTCAATACTCAACCATTTACCATGCTTTAAGGGAATGCTTCACTAGGAAAACAAATTTTGCACAAGTGTGGAGGAGAAGAAAAAATAGAATTTTTATAGAATATCCAAGAAAAGGTCATGATGTGAAAGCTGTATAGTATGTTCTGAGCATATCTTGAATTAATAGAGAACATGTGGCTTCACTGATTTTCTTTTTCCCATATACTGATATATAAGTATATGAGAGATATGGATTCCATATCAAGCACTCAAGTCAGAGTTCTTATGTAACGTCCAGTCTTTGAAAAACTGATTTCTAAATGGCAGGTGGCACCAACACCAGTGTGTTATTCAGTGTGGTCTGTGTTCCCCGTTTTGTTCTAGCACACATTCTTAATCCCCCTTTTGTGAAAACTGATTAATCATTAAACAGGTCAGAGTGTACACACCACCTGAAATTCTCGGGTAAATAGTTTTTTAATATTTCTTTTTGTTATTTGCTGTTAGCATTGTTTTTGCTTGATTATGTGAAATTGTTCACTTTTACACCTTCTTTTTAAACAAATTGTTTTTGAGCACCAATATGGTGATTTTGAAGTTTGAAATGCCTTAAACTTCCCCATCATGGACAAGTTAAATTTTGTAGTCAGTGAGCTCAACACCCGCAGGCAGCTCTGTGTTTATGGTGATACAACAACAAAGGGAAGATTCAAACAATTATCTTGACAGTCAGGCCTCCAGGTCTGCTGGCTGCTGTGTTTATAGGCAAAGCAAGCTGGACGCTGGGCTATGAGCAAACTGTGAAGAACATAATGCTCCGATTGCTTTCTATTCTCAGCACCCAAGTCACTTGCTGGTGTAAGTTGGGTATTTAAGAGTGAGCATTAACTCTCGTGGGTCACCAGGGAACCATTTAATAAGTAACTAAAGGCCTGGAGATGTTCATGTATTTCTCTAAATGCCCTGGTTTTGTTACTGGTGCAGTTCATTGAAGGTCACTCCACACTTTCAAATATTTAATGTCCTTTCCCAAGTGAGTGACCCGGGTCTGGTAGACAAGGGGCCGATTCGTTACTTGTAGCCAGCCAGTCCGTAGTAAGCAAATCAAGTTCATAATTATTATACTCTGGCAAGGAAAAGCTGATCAACAGATACAGTAGGGGTTCAGAGAGGTTAAAATAAAGCTGATATATGATAAAAACAACCTCATTAGACGAGAGTGTATGTATGCATAAGGAGTTTTATTTAAATACATTTATGGATATTTCTCTGGTAACTTTTAATTTCGATATATTTGAAACTTACAGAAAATTTTCAAGATTAAAACAAGGTACAGCTTTACATCCTTATACATATTCACTGATTATTTATCATTTTTCCCACTTGTTTCATTGTTCTTTCTATCTACCAAGCTACTGATTCACATAAAATGTTTTTTCCCGAACCATTTGGGGGTAGGTTGCAGTCATAATGCCCCTTGACCCCTAAATAATTCAGTGTATATATTCAAAGAACAAGGGCTTTTAAAAACATAAACACAGTGCATAATTATTGAAATCAGGAAATTTAATAATGATTACTACAATAATGATATATACATACTATTACACGACTATGGGTATTTTCTTTTTTCTTTCTTTCTCTCTCTCTCTGTCTCTCTCTGTTTTGTTTTTTGGTTTTTTTTTTTTTTTTTTTTGAGAAATTATTTGGAGAGAAACAAGAAAGTGGAAATGAATGACTTCAATTCCAAAATACCATCACATTAGTTTCTCTGGGGCAGATTGTTATGCTACGTCACTGTAAAGTGAAGCTCAATTACTTAATGGTCACGTTAGGCTAAATTTCACTTATAAAGTTGCTAGATGATCCAAATGCCAATTAGATAAGGGTCACTTATTCAATAACTCCTGTGCATATTTTAGTCACTTTGAAGGTTTCTTTTTTTCCCCAGTGACTAACCAAGGAGATGATTATTGGCACTTATTCAAGCTTTCACATCGCATTTGTAAAGCAAGTTTCAATTAAAAATGCCAGGAAGGTTGGCTTTGACCTTAATATTCAGCCATAACTACACTTTTTTGATATGAATATTCAGGTGAACTTCATTGCTGGCCTCCTTGAACTTGATCACCATCTTATTGGGTTTCTGGTTTTAAGTGTAGAATTTAGTACAAATATAATTAAGATACAATAGGAGGCTGATAAAATCCATCTAAAAGAAAGAGAACTGTTCATTTAACAACACACCGTGCAGGAGAGGCATTGTAACACTATAAGTAATACTAACAGGCATGCTATTGGATGTCAGATTTTTTTAAATGTCACCAATTTATTCAGACTTTCTAATGTAGCACTATTGTAGCAATAGTTAAGAAGGTTAAAGCCTTCTTCCTGAAGACTTTCGAGAGATGCCTGTCTATTAAACTCATTTATTCACACTTGAATACCTCATGTTCATTTTTACAGCCTTTGTTTCAAGAAATTATATTAAGCCAGATGGACTTCTATTGCCTTAGAAGCCAAATCAACAAGTATAAGGCTGAACTGTAGATTGCTAAATTGTGGGGTTAAGATGAACACTGAAGAATAGGATCAGAGTAGAATCACTCAGTAGATTAGATATACAGGAGGAGACCCCTTTTTCAGCTATACATCCCGAGTACCTTAACATTTAAGCCTCTTGGATGGCATGGAAGTTTTAAAAAAATAAATGTAACGTCACATGCACCATCATCAAGTATGTCATGGCGTCCTAAGCCCTAAGCCAAATATGAAGGCAGGACTGTACTCATGTCATTTACGGCAGCAAATGCTGCTGATGAGTGGCATCAGTGTTTAAGTGCCTGTGGATTCAGGGGATGAGGAGAGTATCTTTTAGACAAATGCAGAAGACTGAAGAAAAATTGGATATGCACAAAGGTGGGAATAGTACGCTCCAAGGAGTGGTGTAAATAAATTTTATGACTACAAAGAAACAGGTAACAGCCAAATGCACTGGGGCCTGGGGGCTAATATATGTTGTTGCCTGTTCTCACAAAAATTGGGTACATGCTAAGGAAATGGTCTCTAACATCCAGTTAGGAGAACAAGCTGTCCCTTATAGATGGATGTCTTTCAAATATTCAATTACATCTATAGCTGAGTAAGTAAGATATTTGATCATGTACCTCTTACAAAAATGAAATCCAGTCTGGGAACTTCTGCCTTTGCATATAGAATTGATGGCTTAAATAATAGGACACAATGAGAAGTTGACAAAGAACATCCAGAATGAAAAGGACTATTATCTTGACACACATTTTACTTGAGAGATTTTGGGAAAGCAGACATGTTCGTATGCCGCTGGTGGGGGTGTAAATGATTACAACACCCATGGAAAGCAACTTGGCAATATCTATCAAAATTACAAATTTGCCCTTTGCTCTGACAGTCCAGCTTCTGTATTTTTTTCTTACAATTTCACTAATGCATAATGCAGAAGAACTTAGGTACATTGTTTGTAACAGAAAAAGATTGAAACTCAAAAAAATGTTTGAAAGTGTGACCCAATCAAATAAACCCTGGTAGATCCAGCCATGGAATACTATGCAGCTGTATATAAAAAAATAAAAAAAGGAGAAGAAGAATAAAGAACTGCTGTATGCACTGATTTGGAACTAAGTCCCGGAAGGAAAATAAGAATAATCTCATTTGCATGTATTTGCATAAAGAAACTAGAAGGAGATATATAAAAAAGAATAAAAATGTTGTATGGTGGGTGGAAACTGGCAGATGGAGACAGGGGTGGGTGTAAAAGTCTTCACCATGTAAACCTTTTTATATTTAAAATGTTTTGTTCTGTGCTCATGTACTAGTTAGTGCAAGAAATTAAAAAGAGGACTATTGCATTCATGTATACAGAGATTGCTAATTTTTCACCCCAACATCTGCCCTCCAAATTGTTTTGATTTTAAACTGAAACACTGTCTTATAGGCTTAAAATAAAAATTTCCAGCTTCTCTTGCAGCTAGATGTGGCTCTGAGATCAATGAGATAGTGTGAGAAGTGTTGTGTGAGATATCTTGCTACTTTATACATGAGTCTATTCAGGCATGCGGGCCTTTCTACCTTGCTTTCTTCTTCCTAAATATGGATTCGATGTACAGAGCCTCAGCAGATATCTCAGATAATGAAATGACCTTGATATTGAAAATCCTTTACTAAGACAGCAGGGCAGAAAGATAGAAACATGAATCCCTGAATGTTATGGAGCCGATATACTGGCTTCCCTTTGCTAGGGCCTTCTAAGCCTCTGACCTTATTTGAAATCTAGTCCTTCTTTGGGTTGATACAATGTGGCTTGTTATACATGTTTCTGAAGAATCATGGGATATGACTGTTATCTGTCACTGTGTTTTACAGTCCTAAGTGTCAATGTTGGAAAGATTCCCATATGTGCATCATGTCAGTTTTGTTTTTCATTTTCTTTTTATTTATTTTTTATTTTTGAGAGAGAGAGAGAGAGAGAGAGAGAGAGAGAGAGAGAGAGACAAAGCATGAGCAGGGGAGAGGAGGGGACAGGGAGACACAGGATCTGAAACAGGCTCCAGGCTCTGAGCTGTCAGCACAGATCCCGATTCAGGGCTCAAACCCACGAACCGCAAGATCATGACCTGAGCCAAAGTCAGATGCTCAACTGACTAAGCCACCCAGGTGCCCCGTCAGTTTTCTTTTGAATGTAGATATACAGCTGAATTTTTAATGGTTAATAAGCACTTTAAATGACCATACTTGCCATGTCAAAATAAATGTTCAGATTTTCAATCATGGACTTACAGATGTGGAAATACATCGATTTTAGGAAAGGTGTATGTCTGTTTTATTGCTATACCTATAATTTAGGCAACAAAAGTATGATGAGAAGAGGAAAAGACATGGAGACATGGATACACTTATTTTTTAGATTCATGGGATATTTGCTGAAGTGTAGTAGGAAAGGCTGATGTATTTTCAGCCAAGACATCTGTTAATGTGACTGTAATAAGTATACTATATCCACTATGTAAATATTAGCCTTTTTTTAAAAAAAGACTCGATACCAAAAGGTATTGTTATCCCATTGCAAGAAGACTCACATATTTTCATATTAGACGGATGAGAGAATTCCATCAATGGTGACATGGTGCCATCTGTGTAAACCAACTTTTGTTCATTGAAGTAATATACTAACCCCACTAAAGAGCAATCTTTAAAAGATTTTTTTTTAACGTTTATTTATTTTTGAGAGACAGAGCATGAGCGGGGGAAGAGCAAAGAGAGAGGGAGACACAGAATCTGAAGCAGGCTCCAGGCTCTGAGCTATCAGCACAGAGCCCAACGCGGGGCTTAAACCCATGAACCACGAGATCATGACCTGAGTTGAATTTGGATGCTTAACCAACTGCGCCACCAAGGAACGCCTACAGAGCAATCTTAATATATAGAAAAAGCAGACAGTTTCAACTGGTGTTTCATAATAGCTAATTTCTTTTAGACCTGGGATGGCTTCTTTAGGGAACCTTGTACTGAACCTAATTTGCATACCCAATTTAGCAGCCTCTTTCTCTGCTTTCAGTAGAAAAAAATATTCTAAAACACATTTTACATAATTATTCTACATTATGGAGAAGGGCTTTCCCACATGATATTAAGTAGAAAATCTTTTAGGAAAGGAAAGAAGAAACTGTGCAAAAAAGAAAATAATGTTTTGAAAGAAGCTTGGAAGAAACACTAATAATTTACTTTTATGTTGTTCAAGATAAGGCTAATTCTCCTCATCATAAGACACTAATTTATACAGATAGAAGTGATAGACCCTTTATCCTAAATATAGTCTTTATTCATTCATTTCTGTACTCATCATTCTGAAAATATTGATTGATCATCTACTTTGTGCCAGGACATCAGAGCTAGAGATAATAGAGTTGGTCCCTGATATGGTAGAGCTTTGTAAAGGTGTCTCACAATGAATGAATTCTTCAGTAAACCCTGGTGATTAGCAATTGACAGGTGGTGTGGAGGGAGAGAAGGCCATTCTGCAAGTGAATGACAAAGGAACATGCCTCAAGCTGTGGGTTCAGAGTACACTGAGCAAGTGGGAGCTGAGGTCTCTGTAAAATGTTGGGGGGATGCCGGTGGGGTGTACCTCGTGTTCTGGGTGAGAGAGTTCCAGAGTTTTGCCTTGTGGGGGAACTTTATCTCTGTCACCTGTAGAGCTTTACAGTGTGAGGTCACTGTAGGTGGAGCTTAGACAGCAAGAAGAGGAAACAGGTGAGAAGTGAGATAAAGGGGGAGAGAGGGGTGGGGCAAGGCCATTTAAGCCCTTAAGGATGTCTTTATTCTGTAGTCAATGGGAATCCATTGAAAGATTTTGTAGAGTCAGAAAATGGGAGCCAGAAGGGTCACAACAGAGTGGATGCCGAAAACTAGTATAGAGAATTAACAATGGTAGGAGGTAGGGGTGGTGTTGAACTAGGGTGGTGGCAGAAGAGATGGAATAAAAGTGCATATTTGAGAAAAAAATTAGAATGAAACTGATAGGATGGATAATGTGTATTTTGGTCATTAATTGATTGGAAAAGAATACTTATTAGCCTTTTATTTTGAAGTAACTTAGAGCTATGTAAAAGTTGCAAAAATAGTACAGAGCATTCTTGTATACTTCTCATTCATCGTTCCCTATTGGTAATGTCCTGTGTGACATCAACTATCTTTTGCATTCTAATAGTTTCTCTGAAGATTCTCTTGGATTTTCTATGTAGAAAAGTAATAAATATGTAGTATGTACGTAATCACATTTTTCTTTTGAAATACTTTTACTATTTATTTGTTTTCTTCTTCAATCACCTAGGGCCTTGCATACAATACTAAATAAAGGCAGAGATAGCTGGATCTGAGTACTTTCCCTGATCTTAAAGGGGCTGCTTCTCATGTTCTATTCTTGGAGTGTGATGTCTGTTTCAAATATGGAGAAGATACTCCTTTAACAAGTTAAAGAAGTTCTCTTCTGTATCTGATTTACCAGGGGCTTTAGAACAATCATAAATAGGTGTTACGTCCTGTGAAATGACTTCTCTGCATATACTAAAGTTGAGCTTTTCTCTTCTCATACGTTAGGATGTACCCTACCTTGTGCGTTGTACACTCTGCTTGCTAGTATTTTATTTTGCTTCTATATTCACAAGTGAGGCAGCCCTAGACTTATTCTTTCTTGTATTTTCTGTATGCAATATCAAGATAATATAGCTTCATAAAATAAGTTGGAGAAGTTGTCTTATTTGTTTGTTTTTATTAGGGATTTAATGTTTTTTATGTTCTCAAATCTTCTGTTATTTACTTTTGTCCCTTTCTTGTGTGTTATTAAGAAAAGGCTCCCCTGCCAACATTACAAAAATAGTCACCTCTTTCTTTCTAATATATTATATATTGTATTCTGTTAGCCTTTAAATCTTGAGTAGATAACTTAGGGTTTGCTTCTCCATGTATATAACCAAGATGGAGTTATGCAATTCATATTTAAAAACCAGAGAAAAATTTCCAAAGCTGTTTTTAGAAGAAATCTCAAATATATTCTTCATGGTACCAGCTGGGGTGCCTAAGAGAATTGCTATAGGTTTCAGGCTTCATATAAATCCAAGTCTCCACCTAATTCAACAATGTGATTCTGTACTCAATGCAGAAGTAAGCCTTAATCTCAAAATATAACTAGAGAAGAGAATTTAATTCAGGAATCCTTCCAATTCATGTAGACTGTTACTCAGCCAGAGCTGAGGATTTACTTCAGCGAGGAGTTGGAATTCCCAAGCATACAAAAGCAAGGTGAAGAGCTCAAAAAAATGTGATGTTCTGCACCTGTGTAGCAAAATTTTAGATTTTTCAATCAATGACATGATTTTAGATTAATGTTGAATGAATTTAAAGGAAAATAACTTTCTAAAAAAATGAGCAGAGACATGAACAATCCAGTTTACCTATACTATGCATGAAGAACTGTGGAGCTTTTAGCTATGTTGGGTTTTGTAAATCGTTGATTCTTGCCCATATTTAGGACCTGTGTTAGAATGGCAGTTTCCAGCATGATTAGTCTTAATATTAATTGTTTTCCTCAGCCAGTATATTCAGGAAGGCAGCAATTTGGGATGTTGTTGTTGTTTTCTTGGCATTTGCCTACTTTTTTTATTGTGTTAATGTCAATATTATACTTTTAGGAGTTCAGCCATTGTATGTATTGTATGTGCATGCATATGCTTACATTTAGTATATAGTCTCTTACTACAATGATATCTATGTCTGTGGGTATTTATAACAGATATGCAGACATTCAAATGCAGAAGATATTCAAATATTTGTTGGTCTAGATAATTTGGATATCACACGTGGGAGGTTGCTTGATTTTCTGTGTAATTCAGTGACTATATTGACAATACCTTGTATACTAAGCAATACATTGCATTCTGGGTTTTCAAATACAGTGAAATCCTCATAACAGAGACAGTCTACAGTGATTACATCAGAAAATATAATGATTGATATTCCATATCATGAATAATGTGTTGAGGAAGCACAAGGGAGGAATCCATCTGTTTTTCAAAAGGGACAAATCAATCTGTTTTTCAGAGGCTTGAGGGGGATGTGGGAGCAGAGATGAGGAACACACAGAGAAAGTAGAATTTGGCCTAGTTCTTGAAGGGAGGTTTATTTCAGGTAGAAGGCGGCCAAAGCACGGAATCAAGGGTGCACTTTGCTTCTTTTAGGAATGGTAAATAATATAGGATGTGTGTGAAACAGTGAATGATGGTTATGGAGCAGAAAAGGTTATCCTGGATGGGCATATCCAATGTTATTATATAGATTAATCTGGCAGTTGTATGAAGTATCCTTTGCAATGAGATCACTACAGAGTTGAGCATGCACTTTGGAGTCTGAACAATGGTAGTAGTGATAGGAATGTGGAAGAGACATGACAGAGATAAACTTGATGACAAGTTTAATCTGGAGAAGAAGGTGGAAAAAGAAGCAAAGATTATGGGTGGGTCTCATTTGAGTAACCAGAAGGAAGGTGAAGTCCTAAATGGCATGAAGAATTGTTTTGTTTTATTTGTAAAATTATTTCCAGTGTGGTAGTGAAAATAAAAAGACTGTGAATTTTGTTTTGAGCCTACAGGGTTCAGGAGCCTGCCTAACTACTTAAGTGGAGATGTCAGCTTGCAATGGGGTAGATGTATTTGCAGCTTGGGAAAGAGTGAGAAGTGTGTATCACCAGGACGTGACAATGGTTGTAGACAAAGGAGAGGGTCACCTTGTCCAGGGAGAGATGCACAGAAAAGCCAGGTTCCTGATCAATAGAAGCTTCTGAAGGGTGTGATGGGAAGGAGCCAGCCCTTGCTAAAGAACAGTCAGTGAGAAGTGGGAGAAAAGTTGGAGAATATTTTCTTGAAGATCAAAGAGCAAGTGTGTCTAAAGCGAATAGTCAGCAAGATCATAGATGGGAGTTTTTAAAAATAAATCCCCTAATTTCATTGCATTTCCATTGGTATGACCTTGATGCAAGTTCCACACACCCTTCAAAAATTACGTTGCAGGATTCAGCTCCAGTTTTCCACAGCGAGTAACTTGCTCATTAGAACATCCCTGGTTGGGGCGCCTGGGTGGCTCAGTAGGTTAAGCGTCTGGCTTCGGTTCAGGTCATGATCTCATGGTTCATGAGTTCGAACCTCACGTCAGGCTCCACGCTGATAGCTCAGAGCCTGGAGCCTGCTTCGGATTCTGTGTCTCCCTCTCTCTCTGACCCTCTCCTGTTCGTGCTCTCTCTCTCTCTCTCTCAAAAGTAAATAAAAACATTAAAAAATTAAAAAAAAAAAAAAAAAGAACATCCCTAATTACCTTTCTTCCCTTTCCTGCCTCACTTCTCAGCTCCTCTCCCTGGGATCAGCTCAGGACAACCTACTTGCAATCACATGCTTGAATCAGGGTTTATTTCTGGGAGGAAACAAACCTGAGACAAAATGGAAGTTTGTTTCATTCTTCCTAAAAAATGAAAGCCTGGCATGGGTTAAATGGAAGATAAATTGGAAAGAGAGAACTTGGTTGTGATGGGAAAGAGAAACAGTTGAGTAAGTAATATTAGAACTGACAACGATGAGGGACTCTTCATCCCTGAGCCACGAGGGGAGAAAAGATTGGAATGAATAAAGTTTGAGGTGTGCTCATTGTTGATCATTCATCCTATCATTTCCCACAGAAGGAGACAGAGTTGTTTATTGAGCACACCTCTGGGATAGTCCATTCATCCTAAGTCTACTGTCATTATTCATTTAAAAAATATTTATAAAGCACATGCTCCACTATATGTCACACTTACAATTTTCTGTCTTAGAAAATAGGGTTCCCTTTCATCATCTTTTTTTACTTCCTTGTCCCTGATTTGACAGCGCTGGTTGTTTCTACTTTGCCGTCATTGAACTCAGTTAATCTTGCTCTGCTTTTGCCATCTATGATAATAAGTTATTATTCTAGAAATATGTTTTGAACTTGACATAGAATATTCATCTTCAAGTTGCCTTAATTTCTTTGTGGTGAAATCCATTGATTATAATAATTCAGTAAAGACAAATTTTACAAAGTTACTTAGGATAGTCAATTTAGTAGTTTCACTATGAAATACAGCAGGACTATAGAAGTTAATTAATGTTCTAAAATGTCTAAAATACAGCAAAGTGATTTTTTTTCTTGTCTGACTCTCTTATCTGGTTCTTTTCTGGCTTCATGTTTATTAGCATGTACATAATGCATTTATATAATTAAAAGGCTTGTTGATGCACTACCTATGAAGTAGTCTTGCCAAAAGAAAAAGAAAAAGAAAAAGAAAAAACCTGACATTTATGAAGCATCTAGGTCCAGCTACTGATTTATTGGAAATACTTAAAAGTATGTGACTAGTTCATGGGGATACGATAGGCATAACACACAGTATGGGAAACAGGAAACTTCAAGACAATCAACCTGTTTTTGTCAACAAATAAATTTCAAGAAAAAAAAATAAGACAGAAGGAGAAACTATAAAGTACCAGTCATATGGGGCACCTGGGTGGCTCAGTCAAACACCTGACTCTTGGTTTCAGCTCACGTCATGATCTTGAGGTTTGTGAGATGGAGACCTGTGTCTGACTCCGTGCTGTCACAGAGCCTGCTTGGGATTCTCTCCCTCTCTCTCTGCCCCTCCCCTGCTCATGCGCTCATGTTTCTCTTTCTCTCTCTCTCTCTCAAAATAAATAAACTTAAAAAAATACAGTACCAATCATTTTAACCAATTGTAGTGAATAGCCCTTATTTAGATTGCAGTTAAAAAAAAAAAGAATTGTGACATTTATGAGCTACTTTGAACATCGAATATTTGATAATATTTAGGAATCGTTGCTAATTTTAACGTGTTTTTATTATGTTAAAGGAAAGAATCCACACCTTTAGGGATGTACTCTGAATTATTTACGGATACAATTAGATAATATATGTGACTTAATTAAAACAGAGGAGTGGGGGAAGAGGATGGGCTATGGATAGGGCAAATGGACCATGGTGGATGGTTTGTAAGGATGGTGAATGGCTCTGGGGTGTTTTTTATACTAGTCTGTTTACTTTTGTGTATGCTAAAAATTATCCACGGTAAAAAGCATGAACATTAAATTAATAATATATAGTGTAATATAATATATAATTATAAATGATATAACATATAAATTAATGATGCATTTAATGTATGAACAGAACATGGTTTATGTATCTATTAAACGTTTTTATTATAAAATACCATGAATTCTTAAATTCATCTATTTAATAGATATAAGGTTAAACAAGTTCAAGAATCAATTAAAATCATCCTGTAATAACTTTTATTGCAAATCCAGCTCTGAAGCTTTCACCTTTGCTTGTGGAGGAAGAGAATATGAAAAGAACACATTTGTCCAAGTTCTTTCCCTTCTGTGAGTTGTATAGATGTTAGTACAGTAGGGTTTTTTTTTTTTTTTAAGCTAAAGATTGTTCCAGTGTTATTTACCCCTTTTCCTGTTATCCTTCTTTATATTTTAATCATTAATATATATTGACAGTATTTTGAATATGATATCTATTATTGCCCCTCTATTAGATTTGCTCAATTTCAGGACTGTAGCATTCAGTAAAACGAGGCTGGGATGATAGGTCATTTAATACACTTGATCTTAGCCAAAAGGCCGAGAAGCGATGATAGGTCATTTAATAATAGAGATGAAGGTATCATCACCATTGTTACATTTTTAAAGGAAATAACCTTAGTCTGACTAGGAAATCATTACAATCTCTTGTATGATACAATCATTTGCTAAAATTAATAAAATTTACTTTTGGTATTACAGCTAGATTTTTGTTTCTGCCTAAAATAATATGAACCACAAAATAAATAATACCTTGTACTGTGTCTTAGCTAACAATTGAGTTTTTAATTATTTTCTTTCCTAAGAAAGGTAAATATTAAGAATTATCAGAATTGTTTTGCCACATCATATAAATATATCCCAAGAAAATATTTCAAAAGAAGAAAAAAAAATAAATATGCACAACAATAGTTTCTGTAGTGACTATTTCCAAGACTAAAATTATTAGACATGAATTGGATAATAAAAGTTGTAAAACAAAAGTAAATAATGGTATTTCAGCAAAATGAATTATTGAACTGCCATGAGAAATAAATTTCAAGAACTGAAGCAATATGGAAATATTTAGTTATAAAATTAGGAAAATACAAGCAGAATAGAAAGTTATGCTTTCACTCTGAAAATAAATATGTGAAATACATTAGTTTATAGATAAATATTGAAAGAGGTATTAAAAGATGAAGCCAGATGTTGCATTATAGTGGTGATATTAAGAGTGATTTATTTTTTCTTTAAAATTCCCTTCTGTTGGTATAATGATATTTATAAAATATAAAATAAGGCAGAAAACTTATTTCTGCCATAGAAGGCTCTAATTGTATTGAAAATACAGTTCAAAAAGGAAGAAAATGGAAGTTTAATTTTAAGTTAACACTAAGAAATGCAGTGAATAAATTGCAGTGAACTGGCACATATTTTAAAATCTCATTTGTATTATAATAGACAACGTGGGGCATCTCATGGGTCTGTTCTTAAGCGGACAGAAATGGCACAGTAAATCCCTCATTGTAATGAATCATTGCATCCTAAAAAGATGGGGTTGGTCCAGTTTCCTCTCAGTGATGACCTGGTGTCCAGCACAGTGCCTGGCCCCAGGTAGGCACTTAAGAAACATCACTGGAGTGATTGAAGGGATGCTGTTGAGTACCCTTATCTCCTAATCAGTACTTCCCAGAAGCAGTATTTTCTCTGACACTTTATTTCTTTTTAATATTGAGTTCCTTTTTCAACAACTGCCTCTCTCCTCCAACTTTAGAATTGTAGATAAATGTTTTCTTGGGCTGACACTAAGTCATTATGTTAGTGTCAGGTGTACAATATAGTGATTCAGCAATTCCATACATTACTCTGTGCTCATCACAATAAATGTCCTCTCCATCCCCTTCATCTATTTCACCCATCCCTCCCCTTTCTTCTGGTAACCATCAGTTTGTTCTCTATAGTTAAGAATTTGTTTCTTGGTTTGTCTGTCTTTCTCTTTTTCTCCTTTGCTTATTTGTTTTGTTTCATTTTTTTCATTTGTTTGTTTCTTACATTCCATATGAGTGAGATCATATGGTATTTGTCTTTCTCTGATTGACTTATTTCGCTTAGCATTATACTCTCTAGCTCCATCCACATTGTTGCAAATGGCAAGGTTTCATTTGTTTCTATGGCTGAGTAATATCCCATTGTGTGTGTGTGTGTATATATATATCACATCTTTATATCATAATTTTCCTGCATTCTTTATTTTAAAGATTTTATTTTTAAGTAATCTCTACACCCAATATGGGGCTTAAACTCACAACCCCGAGAACAAGAGTCCCATGGTCCCCCGACTGAGCCAGGCAGGTGTCCCACATTTTCCAATATTCTTGAGGGGGTATTTGCATGCTGGTGGAAGGAGGAGGTTTGGGAGGGAGTTGGCTTTTTTCTTGGGGGTTATTGCAGTGGGAGGGGTTTCTGGAACATCTGGATGTTTGTTTCCCATTGTTAGGATCCCAAAGAGAAGACAGGTATTGAACCAACGTAGGTAACTTTTTTTTTCTTTTGCTCTTTTTTTCTGATATACTGATACTAATGATTTGTTTCATAGACTTAAAGACGTTCTTGGAGTGTGGGATCAGAAGGCAAAATCATGTAACTGGATGGGGTGCTTCGTTAGCTAATTCCTTTTTACTCTACAATTAAGTTAAAATTAGAAACTGGAAAACTGGCTACTTTTTGAAAGGAGATTATGGACACAATCTTTGATAAGCACTGGCAATGGAAGAGGAAGGGAGAAGTAGTCATTTTTCGATATATTTGTAAACTGTAGACATACTTGGTTCATTCCATCATTGGCATATTGTTGCTGTGTTACCGTGTGTCTTGTTTATGTAGTGCATTTTTTAAGTTAATTAAAGGGTTTAACAAGCATTATCTTACTAAACATACAGAAGTCTTAATAAAGTATTGATCTCTGAATTTGTTTTGTAGATGTCATGTGGAATGCTCTTGGGATATAAAAATATGGTCCATGTTCCATGGGGTTGATATATACTTTTTGGTACCCATGTTGTACAGCTATCAGATATGAGGAAATTTGCAAATCAAATGAGAAGTGAGGACTAAAACACTAGTTTTCATTTATTTCAACAGGTTATTAAAAATAATTTAATAAAATATGAGAAAACCGTTTCACATAAATAGTATGTGAAACACGCATTTTATTGATGAATTTAATTTGTTTACCCCAAGCCACAGATTAGTTAAGTGAAATGGAGAATTTGGGTCTTGAATAATATTAAAATTTTCCTCAGTTTTTGTCTTGGCGTTTTTAGTGAAGATTATGATCAGGTAGTCAAGATTGAATTAATGTGTTCGTTTCTAAAAATGCTTGGCTGGCAGTTATCTTTGGAGAGGATGATTAGTAGGGGCAGAGATCACATTAAAGAAAAACTGGTTCTAGTGACTGTACAGATGGTCTTCAAGGGCTGACCACCGTGACCAGAGGAACTCTGATTGCTATTTTAATTAAACTTGAGGGCAGAAGAAAAGGGCTTTTTTTTTCTGAAATAAATAATGAGGTTACACGATGTGTTTAACCTGGAAATTGTCAACAGTCATAGAATAAAATGAACAGTTTACAGGAACAAAGCAGTATGCAGGTTTTCAGTTCAGCAAACAAATGACATTTCCATTGCAAGTGAAAGTAGGAAATAACTTGCGGTCGCATATATGGCATTTGTTCTCAGAGGAGTGAGTTGTTGTCTTAAAACAATGGGTAGATGTAAATGGAATGTAGCAAAAGAAAGGAATGTGAATTCTTATGGTGAGTTTACTGGTGTGTTACACTTTTATTTCTCTGAACGGAAAAGCATGTTTTTGTTATGTTTTTAAATTATAAAAGTAGTACTTGCTAATTGGTAGTAGGTGGTGATTTTCAAGTTCCAAAATAATAATTACTGTTGGAAAAGAAAAGTCAAACATACCTGTATTTGAAATATGTGACATGAAAAGTATTTGTTCTCTTCATTTCCTGACCTACCCAGAGGCCATCATTATGATCAATCAGTTTGATGTGTTGCTATGCATAGTATTTTATTCAAAAAATAGCATTTTTATGCATTTTATTCTAAGAGGAAAACATTATATCTATATATCTATATCTATATCTATATCTATATCTATATCTATATCTATATCTATATCTGTATCTATCTATCTAGTCATCATATCTAACATTCATGAGTGTTTATCCTAGGCCTGCCTGTATTTAAGTGCATTTGCACACATTAGGTATTTAAATTTTACAACCTTCTAGATTATAGGTGCTATTCTCAACCTCCTATTGTAGCTGAGAAAACATGACAGGGAGAACTTAAAAGTAATTTGTGCAAGCTCACATAGTTAGTAAAAGGTTGAATTGAGATTCGAACCGGAATCTCTGAGCCAAAATGCCCAGTTACCACACAAAACCCCAAATAAATAAACTGAATATCTATGTATTTCCAGATGTATAGAATTTTTGTTTATAAAATGAGGGCCATTCTGTGTATCTTCTGTATTTTCCTTTTTTTCTTTTGGTTTGCTTAACAATAAATCAAGCCCATCTTTCCATGTCTATGTATATGGCTCTATCTTATTGTTACTAAGTTTAATGACTTTTAATAATTCCACAGTTTGTATATACCATCATTTGTTTTAGGGATCTTTCTTTTACTGAAGGTATTTAGATCATTTCTCTTTTAGTCCTAGGCAAAGAGGGGTGGACATTACTTTATATACATCATTTTGCTTGTATGGAGGTATTGCTGTAGTGTATTTTCTTAGAAGTAGAATTGTTTGATCAAAAACCATGTTGATTAGAAATTGTGAAAAATACTGCTTAGATACTCTGCCAGTTTACATTCCTACCCAAAGGGCACTGTGTAATAGGAGGATCCGAGAGTAATATAATCATTTATTAAAGAAATGATTGAGTTATATGCTATGCATTCAGAAGTGCTTTCAGAAAAGAACAAATATGATACTTTCCTACTGGAAGCTTCCAATTCATTTATAGATGCCAAACACACAAAATGATACAGGCAATTTGTGTAGGAAAGCAAGTCCACAATTAATGATGTTTTGTGGTCTCTTAATGTGGATCTACTTCTCCTAAGGTCACACTATATGGGCAGCAGAGACTTGAACCTCCCTTAGCTTGATCTTTTAGATTCAAGGTGACCAAATATTTTAACTGTACCCCTGAATGTAATTTTGAAAATCTATGTATCCCTTTGGAAATGTTTCAGTTAATGTAATACACCTTTAAATCTGAAGTTGACATAGCTGCAAAACGTGTAACTTCTAGCTGTATTAATACGAACATTCGAAAAAGAAGACTATTTCATCACCCTTAACATATCCAATGGAATCCAAATGCCATAGCCATTTCATGCCAACATTATCCAATTAGAAAACATGTCAGTTTTCTTTTAAAAAGTGATTTATGATTGATTTTGCTTTAACTTGAATGTTCTACAGTACTTCTACCATAGAATTTTAACCTAGCATATTTGTGCCTGAAATTCTTGTACTGATTATTTTATCATATTTTTCTGCAACAAGGTGTGTGTGTGTGTGTGTGTGTGTGTGTGTGCATGTGTGCACACGCATGTGTGTGTGTTTATATGGGAATTAGAAAAAAAATTTTTGTAACTGTAGTCTCTTAGTGTTGAAAACATTATTCTGGATGGAATATTTCAATTACTATTAGTTACGATCGGCAGAAACAAGTGTTTCTTGATAAAAATTATTAAGTATCCTGTACTTTATATATTATAATAATTTTAATATAAAGAGTCTAACATTTTTGGAAATACATCTCTTAATGAGATGAACAAGGCTGTGTCTTAAAAGTTCATGTGTCTGGTGTGAAATCAGGTTCTCTAAAATGAAATAAGCTTCAACGTCAATAGTATTCCTTTTGTTAACATATATGCTGAGACATATGCTTACATCAATAAGTGGATGATAATGGAAGTATTTTTTATAGCAGTGCTCCTCACATCTTTGAAATACTAAGTTAGATACCAAAAAATATCATCATTCACACATCACCAAAAGTCATCTCATCAGTCTGTTAGCTGACGAGTTAATTAGGCGTTCCTTCAATTTTATTAAGTTTAAAGAATTGGAGACAGCCTGACTTGTAAAAAGGATTCATTTACCAGTATTGAGGTCTTTTACTTTCTCAATTTCTGGGAAAGACATCAAGAAACCATTATCTACACCAGTGAGTTCACACAGAGGAAGTGTGTGTAACTTAGAAAGGTTTTAGGAAATCAGAATATCAGTGACTTCAGTACACTTTAACCATGCCACATTTTCTTTTGAGAAAAACTTTAATCAAAATTTTATGTGTAGCTGAACCTTGGAGCTACAGTTTTAACTCATTCGATTTATGGGGAATATTCATCATAGAACCTAATTGGGACCCATCCCTCATTGAGAGAAAAAGTCTGATTTTGTTTTTCAATTCAAATAAACATGTTAATAACACGCCATGATCTTCGTCTTATTTCGGTGTTTTGAACGTGAGACACGAGACGCACGAAGCCTCGCCAGGCGTTTTTGTCTTGGCGAAATAATACTCTTGCTGCTGTCAAGATGTCTTACCACTTTCTTTCCATTTGACGCTATGGGACTCTCCGTCAGGATGGACGCACTCCTTCTTAAGTGTGGGGGATGGAAGAGGCTAGTGTGTACGTGAAAATCATTTACTCTCCCGCTGTCTTACTCTGCAGTATATCTGGATTCAGAACATACTTAAAACAGATGCAGGGAAGATCCAGAGTGCCAGACAGTCTTATGATGCCTGGGATGAAGGAGGTTTTTATACCACTTTGTTTGGTGCCTCAGAGGATTTTATTCTCTGGAATAATGTCCCCTTTGTAAGGTTCTGGTTGGATGAGGTGCATGGCTTTGTTTGCTTTGTGAAGAATGAGAGGGTGCCAAAGAAAGGGTAGGTGAGAAGGTGCCTGAGGCTAATCAGACTTAAAACATTGACAGTTTGCCATGATCCCATTCCCTTAAAACCCTCCATGCCTGTGTTTCTCTTGGAAAGTGTTGGTGGACCCTCATATCTCCATTTGAGTAATAGCATTCTAGATCACTGAAGTGTAAGAATTACTTGGTTACGATGAGAAAAATAACAGTGATGAGCATTAATAAATTTTACTGATTTTGAACTTTTAGATTCTCTGTATTATATTAGAATTATATTAGAATGAAATTGTCCAGGTTGTGGATAGGTCTATAAAGGTCTTCCAAAAAAAAAAAAAAAAAAAAAAAGATCAGAACTATGGATATTAATGATGAAGTAAAATAAGAAAATATTAACTGTGTTTTTGGTTGCTAAAATTCTGTTTTTTGTTGTTGTTGCTAAAATTCTTTAAGTAAATTTATATTTTATATTGAAGACATGTTCATTCCAATCTCTATTTAAACGTATTGCCATTCTTCCATGAGTTATGATTGGAAAAGATTGCAAAATCTCTTGGTGTATCAATTTTCCTAAAATAAATTATTCAAAGCAGTTCATTATCTATAATTCTATCCTGAGTTAAAATAAAAATCTGCTTTCTAGGTCAATCTTCATTAAGCTATTAATATCCTTTTCATATTATAAGACTTCTTAATTTCCTTTATTAGCAACTGTGAGCAGCTGAAATATGATACTATTGCTTTGAGTATTAACTGATATTTGAATTATCTTCAGTGGTTTTGCTCTGATGTCAGCAACCGTTATCCTAGTATACAGAGGTATGAAGTCTGTATTTACTGAATCATATTTATGTTTTAATTTTACTTCTGGTGATTTACTTCTTTTCTCTAATTTATCATGGAAACAAATTTCAAGAATTGTCACAAGGACACTCAGTTATTGGTACATTTGGAGAAACTGGAATTTTACTCTGTTTTATTTTCAAGAACATAAAAACCTTTTGAGCATAAATAAATACGAAGCCAACTTAAAAAAGTTCAGAACAGTGTCTGACTTTTTGGTTCATTATATTAGTTGCTATATAGTTTCTTCAAAAACCAGATCTAAATATTTTATATCCATTATTCTAAATCAAATTCACATCAAGGAAATGTATGATTAGTGGAAGGAGCACTAGAGTAAGAGTCAGTGACATACTTTTCCTTTTCACTCTGTGACCTTTGCTAAATAAACCTGTCTCTGAGTCTCTTCATTCTAATTCATGAAATGAAATGATTGAATCACGGTGATTATTCTCATTCCAAGCTCTGTATTTTAGGTCCTCATGGAGTAGTGATTTCTATTGCCATTGTGTTTTAGGTTTATAAAAGTAATATAAAATAGAAGTCATAAAAATATACATGACACAAAGGGCAAAATATCTCATTCAATTTGAAGCCTTGGCAAAAGGCACTGTTTACTGCTGTTTGCTGATGGCTGAATGATATGCCCTTGCATGAGTATACCATTATTTATTTACTTATTAAAGGACATTTGGAGTACTTTCAAATTTCAGTCACACACCCTCCACCCCATACAGAGACTCCCAAGGAACATTCTTGCATATATTTTAGAGTTCTTTTGTGAAAATACTTCCTGAAAGTATGTGAAAATTCAAATTTCCACCTGTATTACCGTGAACACTATAACAAAAATGGACATTATGGATTTGTAATATTTCTTTGCAAATTTGGGATTTGGAAAACAAGGTCTCTCCTTCTTGAGGCTCTTCCTCCACTCATTAAATTCTCTCTAGGTGCCCATGTTTCCTGCTGGTACTCAAGGACTCTATCATCTCAAAGCTTGATGGGGATAACAAGTGTATTCATTAACTCTCCCAAGAATTTATTGGGCTCAGGATTGTACTGGAGGCTGAGGCCACCGTAGTGAACAAAATGGAGTTACAGTGAATAAAATGGTGTCTTCCGCAGTTGCTTTTATGGAGTTACAGTTCAGGTCAGGAACGAAGATGTAACTTAGATAATGGCAGGAATGCATGTACATTTAACATGTGAGGAGAGAGACCTGTGAATACAGGAGGACCTGTGCAGTCTGATGGTGGTAGGTGGCAGGGAGAGAGAGCCTTCAGGGGAGGACCCACTGAGAAGTGATCCTAGCTCTGAAGCTAAAGAAGAGCTAACTGCCCAATGTGGCGTGGGTAGAAAGTGCACTGGGAAGAAGAGTTTTTTAATCAGAAGAGACTGAACATGCAAAAAGGCCCTGTGGCAGGAGACAGCAAAGCCAATTTGAGGAGCTGAAAAGAGGCCATGTGGCTGAGCCCAGAACAGATGGTGAAGTTTGGTGAAAGGTAAAGCCAGAACATGGGCTAGAATCAAGCCTGCCCTGTTGGTCAGATCTGATTACACCTTCGAGGCATAGGAAGGGGGTGAAGAATTTAAGCAAAAGGTGGACTAGAGGTGTGATGGGGTGTGTTGGTCTCCACCCACAAGCAATACAGTGAGCTTTGCATTAACATTAATTGTCAGAAAATATGAAAAGAATGTTTAAATTTTTTAGTTTTTTTCAGAAGTTTATTTATTTTTGAGAGAGAGAGAGACAGAGACAGAGCACAAGTGGGGGAGGGGCAGAGAGAAAGGGAGACATAGAATCCAAAGCAGGATCCAGGCTCTGAGCTATCAGCACAGAGCCTGATGCAGGGCTCGAACCCATGGACCATGAGATCATGACTTGAGCTGAAGTCAGACACTTAACAGACTGAGCCACCCAGGTGCCCCCAAAATGTTAGTTTTTTTCTTTTTCTTTTTTCTTTTAACTTGTTTTATTTTTGAAAATTTAACACCCAATTAGTTAGCTTATAGTGCAACAGTGATTTCAGGAGTAGATTCCTTAGTGTCCCTTACCCATTTAGCCCATCCCCCGACCACAATCCCTCCCGTAACCCTCAGTTTGTTCTCCATATTTATGAATCTCTTCTGTTTTGTCCCCCTCCCTGTTTTTATATTATTTTTGTTTCCCATCCCTTATGTTCATCTGTTTTGTCTCTTAAAGTCCTCATATGAGTGAAGTCATATGATATTTGTCTTTATCTGACTGGCTAATTTTGCTTAGCATAATACCCTCCAGTTCCATCCACGTAGTGGCAAATGGCAAGATTTCATTATTTTTGATTGCTGAGTAATACTCCACATACATTGGAGTACACACACACACACACACACACACACACACACACATACCACATCTTCTTTATCCATTCATCCATTGATGGACATTTGGGCTCTTTCCATACTTTGGCTATTGTTGATAGTGCTGCTATAAACATGGGGGTGCATGTGTCCCTTCGAAACAGCACACCTGTATCCCTTGGATAAATGTCTAGTAGTGCAATTGCTGGGCCGTAGGGTAGTTCTATTTTGAGTTTTTTGAGGACCCTCCATACTGTTTTCCAGAGTGGCTGCACCAGCTTGCCTTCCCATAAGTTTTTTTAAAAGTTAGGATTTTGCTTACCTGGTACCAGCCACCCCTATAAATGGTTCATAATTCTTTTGGAGGTGGTTCTCTTTGACAGTGCAGTTATGACCTAGAGTTCAGGAAGGAAATACTAATAAAGTCATTTTCCTATTGGGCAGAGGGTCTCAGTCCAATTTAGCATCCACAACTAACAGTTTCCATATGATTTAATCCTTAACTACTCAACCAAAGGAAGGTTGAGTAGCCGATGTGTTTTAAAAATCCTTCCTATTAAGGCTGCTAAAAAAGCAAAAGTTAAACAAAGGCGGTTGAAGTAAACAGCAGGTTTCGAGGCAATGTTTCAGTTTTGGGAATGATGTACAAATAACGTCTTCGTGGAAATTAGTTCAGTATGTGCTGATGAAAGTGGCTGTGTCTTCATTCATTAAAAAAGCTACTGAAACATACCAGGGACTGCATTTCTGCAGCCTTGCTTTCCCTCCATTTGGGACTAATGTGTTTTGTTTCAAGGACTAATGAAGCCTCATTCTTTCTTAATGTGACAGTATCCTCTGATGTGGACAAGAGTTGCCCCTTAAGCAATCTTGGGGTTTGGGATGGTGGTTTTGGTGGTAATGTGCTATTTAACTTTCTTTTTCTCCTCTCAGATACATAAAGGGCCCAGGAACCACTTCTAAACATGCAGGGGTGGGGGTGCTGTTTGCCCTTTCTTGCTTGAGGATTGTGTCTGTGGCGCTAAGTCTATAGACAAAGCCAAGCTAACTTGAAAATGGTGCACTTATTGCTGAAATATATCCTCCCAGCATCTAATTCCTCTGTGTTACTACTGGCTCAAGAAAGTCTTTTTCTTTCCCAGAGCCACCCCAGCTTCTTCAGGACTGAGGTGGATTCGGTTAGCTAGTCCTAACACAAAAGCTCTGTGTTGACCATGTGTGTTTGAGGCCACTTAGAAGATTATTTTATTTTTCTGATCTCTTGATGTCCTGAAAACTTCCATGAGTCCTTTCTCCTCTCACCTATCACTTCACTATAAATAAAAGCCAACCCATACACCCCCCAGGTTATATCTGCTTCTTATATTTCTGAATCAATTTGTTAATCTCAGAAGGCCATAAAAACCTGCACATTTAAATAGCTAACAGAGGGAAAAAAAAAGTAAAACCAATTCCTGGATGACTTTGAAGCTACAATGTTTGGAGAGCATCTTTGCTGTTTGTTGAGAGATTAGAAGTGGCAAAATCGTGTCACGGAGCAGGACACAGGATTGCTTTGAATTATAGCCAATCAGGAGCTATAGTCTGTTTTCTTAAAATGGTGAAGGCCAGTTTTTTTTTCCCCTTCAAATAGCTGACAGTTCACTGCTTCCTCTCCCCCCACCGTCCCCCTTTGGAGTTCTACAGTCACGGATTATGCAATCCATTTGGAATTCTCCTTCTGCAGTCCAGTTTGAGGCTAAGGCTGGGTGCTGAACACTGAGAGCTTTTGGTCTCTCTTGACAAACTTGACTTCATTGGATGCTCTGTGACTGTCAGCAGTATTGTTTTGGTTATACAGACCAAGTACTCTGGGCTCAGATCCAAAACTTGCACAAAATGACCAGCCCTGAAAGGCAGCCTGAAGATCTTTGAAAAGTACTTAAATGGGAAAAAATATTAATCTCCCACATATAAATTTTTATATGTATGTATATATACATATATATGTGTGTATATATATATGTGTGTGTGTGTGTGTGTGTGTGTGTGTATATATATATATATATATATATATATATATATATATCCAAAGAAGGGAGCAGTACACACACCATACGTAAGAGAAATATCTACTTTATGCAGAATTTTTTTGATGATACCCTAGTCACTTGATAATTCAGTGCTGAACTTGCGTTACTTCTTTTTATTCTTTTTATTTTAAAAAGCTATTTATATGATTTTGAGGAGTTTGTTAAAATTAGCTGATATTTTAAGATATTTTTGACATTTTACATGATTATAGGACATGGGGACACAAGTTCAGAAAAACTGGAAGGCTCTCACAGTTGAAAAACTGCCATATTTGGGAGTTCTTGGCAGAGTTTTATGTAAACTGTATGCTTTTTACTTAGGGCATCTTTATAATGGGATTAAAAGCACCCACCATACTTTGTGCATGGACTTGTAGTCACAGAATGAATTTAGCAAAGCTTTTGGGCAATGTGGAATTTGAAGTTAGAGAAAGAATACAGAGTAAAAATTCAGAGCTAAAGGCATTATGGATCTCAGATGGACCACCAGTCTGCAAGGTTCATTTCCAAACCTTGAGACAAATGGGATTCAGGGACTGTGGCTGGAATTGTCAAGTTCTCTTCCTTAGAGATCAGGCAGAGTTTCTTGTGTTTTGCTTTGGCCTCCACAGTTTGAGAGGAACTTGTAAAACAGAGACAGAATTCAGAAATAAATTTGAGCTTAAAAATAAAATTCTGAGTAAATATAGAAAGTGGGTATATTTAAGTAGAAACAGAAATCTGATCAAGACTCATGGGGTCCACTCAGCTTGAGGCAGTTTTCCTGGGAAGCAGAAGATCCTTGCCCTTACAGAGGTCAGAGAAAGGGTCTCACAGATGCCTATATTTAAACATAAATTACAGAACCACCCAAAAAACGATATAGCATAAGAGAAATTCAGACTATTTCCTTTGCTGTATGTGAACACAAAAATATTTGCTATCTACTGTGGCTGTATAGAAACCAAACTACTTAGAGCTCTAAAGTTTCCTGATGGAACATTCAGAGGCCTGAACAAACCAAAATGGTAACGTCAACCAGTTTCCTTGACATGACACAATTAATAGCAGAGTCCCCTGTCCTGCCTCCTCAGATACATTTTCCCAGAGGTGCCCTCTGTATATGACTCACTGCTGAGGTGTTTTGACTCATTCCCTTTCTCTATATAATTTCAGTCTACTTGAAAGTGAATGGCTACAGTGAATCCTTGATCTACCTCTCCGAAACCCTGCTTTATTTTATTTTATTTTACATTAGTTTAGTTTAGTTTGGTTTGGTTTAGTTTAGTTTTTGTATTAACATTCATGTATTTAAAAAAAAATTTTTTTTTTAACGTTTATTTATTTTTGAGACAGAGAGAGACAGAGCATGAACAGGGGAGGGTCACAGAGAGAAGGAGACACAGAATCTGAAACAGGCTCCAGGCTCTGAGCTGTCAGTACAGAGCCCGACGCGGGGCTCGAACCCACGAACCGTGAGATCATGACCTGAGCCGAAGTCGGACGCTTAACCGACTGAGCCACCCAGGCGCCCCAACATTCATGTATTTATTCATGCAGCAGTCATTAATTGCAGGTTTATCATATACCAGTATGAGGCTGTGATGTGGCTGTGAGGTATATATTTTATTGGGGTATAGTTAATACACAATGTTTCATTCCAAACCTTGTTTAAATCCACTTGACTGAAGGTGACATGTTTCCCTGTCATTCCCAGAAAACATCCCTTATCCACATCTTCATTTTAAGGCAGCTGGAACCTTAACAAAGAAGTCAAAATATGTCATGTAATTCCTAGTAAAGATCCCTTTAGCTATAAGGTGTCTAGGTTTAGTGTTAAGATAGGATGTCCAAAACAGGTGGGGATGAAGTGACTGGTTGGTGTGTTAGAAGATGGTAGAGTTAAAGAAAAAGTAAGCTGATGGATTAGCTGGCAGGAAAGAAAGTTCAAAGGAGATGAAGAAGAAGAAGGAGAGCAGATAGAAGGACAATACAGAGAAACTTCCAGGTGGAGAGACGGGTGGACCTGAGCAACAACCTGAAAGAGATAAGAAGGAATTGTGGCAATTTAAGATCAATGACCTTCAACTTCTTCCCGAAATAAGAAATGAAGTTATCTGCCAGTAGCATGATGCATAGAGCTGAAGGTCTGGAAGAGAACTGAAAAGGGCTGGGCTAACTATTGAAGTGAATTTTAAATTTGCATGCATTCATCCATCCATTCAACAATATTTAGATTGCTCTTCATTATAAACCCAAGGCTCTTGTAGCACAGGTGTTGTCCTTATTTTCATCAATGGGGAATCTAGTGTGTTACCTTGCTGTTCCAAGTCCAGTGCGTAGATAAACAGTGTCTGCATCCCTTCGGAGAATGTTAGAGATGAGCATCTCTACGTACATTAAGAGTGAGAAGCACTGGTGCGGGATAGAATGTTGATCTTAGAGCCATACCACCTGGGTTCAGATCCCAATGAAGGCTTACTAGCTCTGTGGTCTGGGGCCAAGCGTCTTAAATCTCTGTTTGCTCCTACGTAAACTGGGAATAAACTAATAACACCTACTTCGTGGAGTTGTTTTGAAAATTAAATAAGTTGCTATGTATAAAATGTCTCGGCACGTAGTAAATACTATATAAATATTGACAAATAAAAGTAGGCAGTTAGAGAGCGTGAACCAATGGCCCTCAAGGGGGATAGTACCATTCCATAGAATATGTTTTAAAATTTTGTGGGAGAATAGTTGTTCCATTAATTGGGGAATATGGTGGGAATGGGCTAGCACATCCTGCACAAGTTTCAAATCTGCTAGCAGATATCCATAACGGTGGGGGGGGGAAAGCAGTTTATAATGTTTGAAGCTACTTATAACTCCATTTTACATGTACTTACAAGGGTTAGATATTTTCACAGGGTTTTATTATACACTGAATTTTCCAGGACTGCTGCTGCCTTGTAAATTGAGGGATGATTATACTTTGTTTTGTTCAGAACGTTACCAAGAATTATTCACCGTTTCAGAATGCCACTAATGCAACACCAGTCCCAGCATACGAGTCCCGATGCAATGCACCTCCGTCAGTGTGGGGCCCTCACTGTGGTTCTTCCTTATTTGTACAAGAATCCCAAGACTTCCCATGTCTCCCAGTGAAGCTGTGGCCAAGCACTGATATAATGAAACACATGTACTTTTAGAGGAGTTTACTTTCCTTTTTTTTTTTTTTTTTTTTTTGTATTACAGTTATGGCACTATGTTGTTTTTTAAAGACGTTCTATCACTGGATATAAGTTATATGATTAGTGGATTTTATTTTATTACAAATATTTGTTAGACAGTGGCAAAGCTGCGACTGATATGGGAGGGAATCACTGGTGCAAGCAAATGCCCTGTGACAAGTGTCAGTCAGAGATGCGGACCCTGGGTGTTCATTGGGGTTGGACAGTGGCTGCTGTCCGTGAAAAAGGTATTCGTTAATATGGGCACAAACTGTCACATGAGGGATTTAGTGTAGTTTTAGCTTGCCAAGCTCTGTTTACTTCTGTAAGGTATTGACAGTTTTCTTTAAACTTTTATAAACAAGGTTGAAGTTAATGTCTTTCTGATGGAAAGTAGTCACTACACATAAACTAGCTTCAGATATGTCCAAACCTATTTAAATACTCACACACTTCTGGAGTTAAGCTCGATTGCTAATGTAAGAGTGTTTATTCCTTGATCCCTTCCATCTGCACACAAATGTGCCATGATTGGTGGGATAGATGAGATTTTGAATTGAATTATATGCTAAAAACTTCCTCTTTTCGAGTTCAATTTATTGTTTCTACTAATAAGGATATATGGCCAGTTTAAGCAACCTGAGAGTTTAACAAGTGATTTTTTTCTTCTAGTTTGCAAACTGCTTGCAGACATGGAGTCAATTTTGAATAACTGTGTGCCCCTGATAACTAAAATAGCACCTGGCATAGAACAAGAATGCAATACATCTTTGATGAGTGGGTGAACGCTTGTGTGGGGGGCTGGTGGACTTGGGAAAATCAACCGAGTTCAAGTCATGCATTCTGGTTTTCACTTCCAGGTTTGTCATTGAACTGAATTTTGAACTTGGATCAAGTGACTTAAAATCTTGCTATCATCATCCAAAAACTGAGGTTAATAATGCTTGCCCAGACTATATATAAAGTTGTTCTTTTTTTAAAGATTTTATTTTATTTTTCAAAATAGTGTCTGTACCCAACATGGAGCTCGAACTTAAAACCCCAAGATCAAGAGTTGCATGCCTGAGCCAGCAAGGTGCCCCGGTATAAAGTTGTTCTTAAGAGCAAAAGAGAGAAGGCAGAACCATGTAAACACCAAAAAAACTCTAACCAAATGGAAGTTTTCATAATTCCCACAAAGAGTGTGGAGTCAGATTTGGGTTTATTCATAGAAGAATAGTGATCCATGAAAGATGTAGTGGGCTGACTAGTTTCCAAATCGACATCTACCAGGAGCCTGGATGGCTCAGTTGGTTAAGCATCCTACTTTGGCTCAGGTCATAATCTCACTGTTCGTGAGTTCAAATCCCACACTGGGTTCTGTGCTGACAGATCAGAGCCTAGAGCCTGCTTCAGATTCTGTGTCTCCCTCTCTTTCTGCACCTCCCCTGCTCCCTCTCTCTCTCTCTCTTTCTCTCAAAAAAAAAAAAAAATTAAAGTTAAAAAAAGAAACAAACCAAAATCCACATCTACCTAGAAGCTCAGAATGTAACCTAATTTAGAAATACATTTTTTGCAGATGTAATTAAGATGAGGTCATACTGGATTAGGATGGGCCCTAAAATCCAATGACCGGGGTCCTTATGTAAAGAGGAGAGGACACACAGAGAAGAAGAAGCCCATGTAAAGATGGAGGCAGAGTGGCTTTATGTAACCACAAGCCAAGGAATGCTAAGAACTGCCAGGGGCTGCCAGAAGCTAGTAAGAGGCAAGGAAGGATTCTTCCCTAGGGTCTTTATAGGAGCATGGCCCTCTGACACCTTGGTTTTGGATCACTAGCTTCCAGAACTGTGAGAGAATAAACTTCTGCTGTTTAAAGCCATGGGGTGGCTTTACTTTGTAAATATACTTTGTTATAACAGCCTTACGAAACCATTGCAGAAGGTAATTGTGTTTTCCTTGTGAAGAAAGGGACAGGATGAGAAGTGAAATAATGCTTCTGGAAATTTGCCTGGTGTCCTGGCATCATTACTACTGGCCAGACCTTTATGGAAAGAGAAGCAGGCAGCATAAGGTTCAAAAGCATGGGCTTTTGGGACAGACCTAGATGGTAACCTTGTTCCACTATTGGCGACACTGGGAGCTTGAGCGCACTCTACCTCCCAGCAGTAAAGTCCAGGTGATAATAGCTGTATCCTGTTTATATATTTGAAGATTATATGAGGTAATATATGTAGCTTGGCATATATGCATACGTGTAACTTGGAATAATGCCTTCTGAAGGTTATTGGTTATGACTATAGACAATGCAGACTATGTAACTTGGGGCAACCATAGTATAATTCCAAATAGTTTTCTTTTCCACCTATATGTGATTCAGGATTCTTGATCACATCTTCCTCAGAGCATCTGAATTCACCTTTGTCATGAAGGTGATTACCAGAATTGGTCAATTAACTTCATTTAGCTGACTTCCATTCCAATTGTAGATATCTTTTCCTATTTTTTAAAATAACTGCAACATTTTGCCACTATTTAGTAAGAACCTAGAAATGGAAAGTCATGAACAGTTTGAAAAAAGTTCTTGAGCCATGCAATTGCTTTATAGATTCAGTTTATGTTTCAAAATAAAGGCAAGGTAAATGTTACTTATCATGAGAAGGTTCTGGACTGGCTGTTTGCCAGTGCATTTGTTTGATATGAGCAGGCCATATAATGCTCACACAGTCACTGCCCTGTGAGCTCAGGCTGGGCTCTCTTGTCCCTGATCAATGAATGGTTCTTCATTTGGTTTAAAATCTCAAATAGGAACCCAAATACATTACCAAAATAGGTATTAAGAGAAGCTTTTGGAGAAGTTCAAGGTCAAAGTTAAAATTCACAAAGAGTTTCAATATTTTTTTTTTTTTTAATTTTTTTTTTTTTTTTCAACGTTTTTTATTTATTTTTGGGACAGAGAGAGACAGAGCATGAATGGGGGAGGAGCAGAAAGAGAGGGACACACAGAATCGGAAACAGGCTCCAGGCTCCGAGCCATCAGCCCCAGAGCCTGACGCGGGGCTCGAACTCACGGACCGCGAGATCGTGACCTGGCTGAAGTCGGACGCTTAACCGACTGCGCCACCCAGGCGCCCCAAAGAGTTTCAATATTTAAAGATACTTGAAAAAATCCATATTTCATAAGCTTATGTATTTAATTTTTACCTCCCGAATGTCTGCTTGTATATTTTGTTAGACTGAATTGAAGCAGAAAGATCAAATACCTGGAAATTTAGGCTTAGCTATCTGTTATTTTTCCAAGTTTATTATGAAAGTTTGCAAAAGAGCATTACTGCTATACCATCATACAGGAAGCATGCAACCATATAGGCCCATTACCTCATCTTGGCCCCATAGTAGTGGTATGTTAATTATATATCTACATACATTCTGAACTGTACAAGATAGTGTCATTATTTTGCTTTCAACAGTATTATGCATTTTATTTTATTTAAAAACATTTTTTAAGTTTATTTATTTTGAGGGAGCAAGAGCGGGGGAGGGGCAGAGAGAGGGAGAGAAAGAGAATCCCAAGCAAGCTCTGCACTGTCAGCCCAGAGCCCAACGCAGGGCTTGAACCGTGAGATCACGATCTGAGCCGAGATCAAGAGTCAGATGCTTAACCGACTGAGCCACCCAGGCGTGCCACAATATTATGCATTTTAAAGAAATTAAGAGGAAAACCATTTTAAAAAACGGCCCCCCAGGGGCACCTGGGTGGCTCAGTCGGTTGAGCATCTGACCTCAGCTCAGGTCATGATCTCGTGGTCTGTGAGTTCGAGCCCCGCGTCAGGCTCTGTGCTGACAGCTCAGAGCCTGGAGCCTGCTTTGGATTCTGTGTCTCCCTCTCTCTCTGCCCCTCCCCCACTCATGCTCTGTCTCTGTCTCTGTCTCTCTCTCCTTCAAAAATAAATAAACATTAAAAAAAATTACAAAAAACGGCCCCCCATATTTACTATTTGCAATGCTTGGTATTCATTCTTCAAGATTTGAACTTCCATCTTGTGTAATTTCCCTTCAGCTTGAAGATTTTTCTTCAGGATTGCTGTAGTATGGGTCTGCTGGAGAAAAATTCTCTTAATCGTAGGCTTTGAAAATGACTCTGTTTTACTATCATTGTTGAATGGTATTTTTTCTGGATATAGAATTCTAGGGTGACATATTTGTTTCCTTTTGACCCCTTAATGATGTTTATCTACTTCTTGTTCCCATAGTGGTCATTCAAATCACTGTTCATCTGTAGGTAAATATCTTGTATTCTAGCAGCTTTCAAGATTTTTCTTTATCTCTGTTTTTTTTTAATAAGTTTATTTTGAGAGAGAAAGAGAGCATGTGAGCAGGGGAGAGGCAGAGAGAGAGAGGGAGACAGAGAATCTCAAGCAGGCTCCTTGCTGTCAGCACAGATCCCAATGTTGGGCTTGAACCCACAAACTGTGAGATCATGACCTGAGCCAAAACCAAAAGTTGGATGCTTACCCGAGTGAGCCACCCAGGCACCCCTATTTATCTTATCTCTTTTTTAACGTCGATATAGGATGAGTCCAGATATGATTTTCTTTGTATTTATTCTATTTGGGTTCTGCTGACCTTCTTCAATCTGTAAATTCATACCTTTCACCAAATTTGGCAAGAATTTGACTGTTAACCTTTAAATATCTTTTGTCCCACTTTCACTTCTCCCCTAGGGACTCCAATTATATGTATGTTAGGTTTTTAAATGCTGCCCCAATTTATATTATTTTTAATAATTTTATTTCCACGTGCATTTTCAATGTTGTAATCAGATACAAATAAATTTGCTTTCTCGACCTTTGTTGCTTTAGTATTCTCTGAAAGAAACCCAATCCTTTCATTATATTTTGTATATGTAAGTTATTATTTGTTTGTTTAAATAAATACTGTTCAACTACCCAGCAAGTATGTGTGACCAGGCTTTTATGTAAATCTACTATGGCTATTGTGTTTGGTTAGTTAAATCATCTTTACTTATGAGCGATGTACATACTTCAGTATTTATTAGCTATTCCAAATCAAACAACTTTATCCAGTTACAGTGAGCAAACTTCTACTCATAGGTAAATATTCCAACCTTAATGTGGTTCTGAACAGTATTTCTTTCTTGTTTATGCTTTCTTGTTTATGAGCTGTATAAGGACTTGGTTCCATTTCTATTATAGAAACCATAGTGCAGTTCTAAGGCGTCTTGCCCTTTTAGGGAATTTGTTCTTCAAATAAGTTGCTCAAACCCAGGCCTTCTTTGAACATTTATATTGCCTCACAGCTCTATTTAGAACAGGCTGTAAGACTTTTCTGTCCTGAGCAAGACTTAAAGACTCATTCTTACCATCACATTGGCAAATACCCTGGAAGCCAGCCATTTGGAGGAACCCAAATTGAACAGTCAAGCCTGAAGGCTTGGTAGAGTCCCAACACTGACCTTTTAGTCTTTCTTTTTCTTTTTTTCTTTTTCTTAAGAAAATGGAAGAATGACTACTTACTATTGATTGTAATATGTATCTAAATTTGAAATTCAACAGTTGAACATTAAACTTGTTTTACTGTGCACATTTGCTTTTGTTGAATTAAGTCCAGGTCTCTTTATTTCCCAGGGCATAAAATCTTGGTTAAGTTCCATGGGAAAGTATTATGTTCTGGGTATATAAACATCCAGCCAAATACTTGTACAATCTAGAAAGATCATACATTCTTAACAGTGACTCAATTCAGGCACATGCATGTAGATTAAACCTCTTTTCAAGAAGATATTATGTTAATAGTTTTGAAAATGTCTTTTCCCAGACTGATTCAAAGAACTCCCATTCTTCAAAATGAAATATGCCTGATGTTTAGGTGGGAGAATTAATATCATCCCTAATGTCCCTGCTTAAAAAGAGGCAAAGCAAGCTCTAGAAAGCACAAGAGGAATAGAATCAGTAGGTGAATTAGAGAGATTTGGCACGTGTGAGGTTAATGGAATTTTTAAAAAAGTAAATGGTTGCTTACAATTTCAAATTGTTTTCCTTTTGAGTTATTTTGGTTCATCACAGAAACCAAAATTGAAACAAACAGCCTGCTTAATGTAAAATAAACATTAACTTAATTTGCACATTTGTTGGATGTTTGTTTGCAAACCGTCATGGTGAAATGGAAATAGTCACATAGACTTTTGAGCTGGGTAGGTGTGGATTTGAATCCTGACTGATCAGCTCTGTGGCTTGGGGCAAGTCACTTAACTCCTTGAGCCACAAATTTGTTTTCTTTCTTTCTTTTTTTTTTTTAATTTTTTTTAACGTTTATTTATTTTTGAGACAGAGAGAGACAGAGCATGAACGGGGGAGGGTCAGAGAGAGAGGGAGACACAGAATCTGAAACAGGCTCCAGGCTCTGAGCTGTCAGCACAGAGCCCGACACGGGGCTCGAACTCACAGACCGAGAGATCATGACCTGAGCCGAAGTCGGCCGCTTAACCGGCTGAGCCACCCAGGTGCCCCCACAAATTTGTTTTCTATAAATGAGAGAATATCTATCTTCTAGGGTGGGTTAGGGGGTTAGAGATTCAACCAGCACCCAGTGTGTCTTCAATAAATGCTGTTATTATTAAGAATAGACAAGACCAGAAAATGAAAGCATTTTGTTTATGACTAATAATTTCTAGACTACCTTATTTTCATAGTAGTGTTGCTGGGTTGAGACAACTGAGATACATTTTTAAATCATTTTATTGTTACATATAAACCATACATATGAGGCATAAACCATACATGTAGAAACTAGTGAATTTCATAGTAACCATCACTCAATATATCAGCTTTTAAAAAAACCTTAAAAAATCTTTTTGTGGAGTTATTCATATAGAAGAATATACAGATAGAAAGTATATAATTCAAACTAGTTTTCCCAAGCTGAACAAACCCATGTAACCACTGTGCAGATCAAGAAATAGAGGATATTCCAAGCACCCATCCAAAACACCCACATGTTCCTTCCATTAATTATATGGCTTTAACAAATGTTGTCACACTCCTGACTTCTCATACATTAGATTAGTTTTGTCTGTTGTTTATAGCTTTATAATCCTAGAATCATGTAGTGTGCACTCTCTTATGTCTTGTTTCTTCTTCTCAGCATTTTTGTGATATTCAGCATATTTGTGATATTCATTTTTAAAAATGTATTTATTATGGAAAATTTCAAACCTATGCAAAGAAGGAGAAAGTGCAATGAATGTATAGAATGTGTCCGCCACTGTGATGGTGTAAATGATTTAATGGTGTAATGATGTAAAGCCATCCTAACTCATAAATACTTTTATGGAAATACTCACCTAATTCTCTGCTGCCTCTGAAGCAGTGAATGATTTTCCCCAAACATTCTATCATTTCACCCACAAATATTTCAGTATGTATCTTGACAAGAAAAGGATTCTTTTTGTCACAACTAAATATTAAAGTAATTAAGTAATATCAATATCCTGTCAGGAATGAACATTTCCCCATAGTCTCAGAAGCGATTTCTTTTTCCAGTTGAATTTTTCACAAGTGAGTCTGAATACAGTATGTACAACTTTCTTTTAAATGACCAGTTGTGGGGCGCCTGGGTAGCTCAGTCGGTTAAGCATCCGACTTCAACTCAGGTCACGATCTCACGGTCCGTGAGTTCGAGCCCCGCGTCAAGCTCTGGGCTGATCGCCCAGAGCCTGGAGCCTGCTTCCGATTCTGTGTCTCCCTCTCTCTCTGCTCCTCCCCCGTTCATGCTCTGTCTCTCTCTGTCTCAAAAATAAACGTTAAAAAAAAAATTAAATGACCAGTCGTAAGGTTGGGGGCTATGTTCTATTTATATTTGCCAAATATTTTGAGTGGGAGTGCCATTCTTTATGACACATATATATGGAGAGAAAAATTCTGCAGATTTTCAAATTAGATCTGTCATTGGTATGTAAACATAAGGTTTACAATACCTTAGAATCGTAAAAAACTGGGGTAGTCTTTAATTTCCTGACATTTTGTGTCTCAGCATACTTCAAATCCCTTTTGTGCTTTGGAGGTGAACTTTTAGCTTAATCTTTTTGCTGTTTTACTTATTTGATTTTCCTCCGAAATGACAAGCACAATGGGCTATCTTAGCTCAGCTTGTGTGAAGCACTTCATCACTAAGACCTGAGAATGTTCCTTAAAAGGCGCTGTGTAGAGACTGCCAAAGTGTTCTCACCCTCAAATTCTCACCTCTGCCAGTGGGGCTGGAGAGTGACCTTACGAAGCTAACAGTAAAGCTGACTTAATCAAGTGTTTGTTAAAATGATTTTTCTTTTCTATTTTACCTTACTTTCAAGCTGCTAATATTCTGACCACAGAAAATGTTTGATGTTTTCATTTGAATAACTCTCAGTCTTTTCCAGATTAAAGCTTCAGGTCACCATTGGTCTTCTTAAGTTTCCGCTGCCTTACCTGACCCGTGCAAGAGTTGTACTCTTTGTCCTTCCCGTCACAAGTTGAGAGCTGGGTGCACAGGAAGGCATCTTGTCCTTGCAATGGTCACTGGTTGGTGACTGGTGGGCTCTGGTATTGTTTGATGTCAAGCCACATCTTCTGCAGTCACTGAGAATTCTGTGTCATTTGGAGGTTCTCCTGGCACCCCCTGTTGATGACCTCCACCAGTGCCTCTGGTTACAAGCTCACCTTTCACTGTGAGCTCCTTGCCCCAACCTCAGACCTTCATCTGTCCATTGATCCTGTAGCTTTCCCTGGAACATGCACACTTCTGGCTGTTTTCTCTTCACTCTCTACATTGTGCCAGACTTCATCAGGCCAGTCATCTCCCTCAACTTTGCCGCTGTATTGTGCCTGGATCATACTGAGCACACTGTCGCTGTGATGGCTGAGCTTACATTACACACAGAGAAGTAGGGGACCAGTTGCATTGGTTCTGGAATTCTTAAACTATAGTTGAGTGCTTTTCCCATATCTTCTGGCTTTTGCCTGGAGGAGTTACCAGGACTCTTTGAGTTCTTTTGTCTTTATCTTCTTTGCCTCATAACCTCCTATTTCTCTTTGGCTTGTTGCAAAAATGTGCTTTTCCATCTTTCAGGATCGATTCAGTGCCTATGCCTTACATAGGTAATGTTGGGACTCCTGGGTGGCTCAGTCTGTTAAGTGTCCAACTCTTGATTTCAGCTCAGGTCATGATCTCACATCATGAGTTTGAGCCCTGCATTGGGTTCTGTGCTGACAGTGTGGAGTCTGCTGGGGATTCTCTCTCTCTCCCTCTCTCTGTCCCTCCCCTGCTTGTGCTCTCTCTCCCTCTTTCTCTCAAAAATAAATAAATAAACTTAAAAACATTTTTTAATTGCATAGGTAATGTTGAATGCTCTAGCTGCTACATTCTGGAAAAATAAAAAGAAATAAGGAAAAACACTAAAAATATTTTTATTTAACTCAGTATATCCAAAATATTGTCATTTCAACATATAATCAGTACAAAAATTTTTGAGGTATTTCACTTTTTTCTTTTTCTTTTTGGTAAAGATTCTTGGAATTCTGGTATGTTTATTTAACACTTAAGACATCTGAGTTTGGACCAGCCACATTTCAGGACTGGTGGCTGCCATATTGGGCGATGCAGGTCTAGACAATCCAAAGTCCTATATAGGAAAGCCTCCAGATCACTTTAAAAGAAAAATAAAATAGTAAATAAACTAAACTCATAGAATGGCACACTTTTGGCTGCTCAACTTAGCTCTTATTCTTTGTGAATACATTTTAGTTATCTGACAGCACATCCCCAATACTACCTTCCCTCTGTGCCAACACATACAACTTCGAATTGCTTTTTAGTTGAAGGTCAATATACCTACACTTTAAGAACATCATATCATTATGCAGTGTTTGAAGTTACAAAAGAAAACTGGAAGCTGGGAGATAAAAAGTGAAAGTATAGGGCTCATATGAAGCATGGTCCAAAGATTTAGGAATGAGAGTCAGAAATGGTCAGTCACTTTGACTTTCAACACCCATGAAAATTAAAATAAAATATATGAAATTAGCAAACTTGCTGGAACAACCTGTTCAAAAGTTGACTTACCAATAGAACAATGAGGCTAGCATTACTCCAAATCTTATTGAAAAGTATGTCTGATGATCTATGACAGTGCTATAGAGAAGTGATCATTCCAATTAAATGTATTCTAATAAGTGGAGCAAATCTAAGTAAGTCTGCTTCTCCATCCCTTATGAGTGAAGTGTTACTCTAATGATAAACTTTTGGAGACATAGAAAACACAAAAAATAAGATAAAAGGTGAATAACAATTGGCCTGTATCTCTGCTCCAGTGACCGAATGTTGGGCTTAATGACCAACGTTGATTACGAATGAGAGCGTGCACACACACGTCCACTCAGTCACCAAACATTGTGGATGATGTCTTTTAATTCCTCTCTGCCCCCACTGTCCACCTGGATTGCTGGAATGGTCTCCTAGCACATCTCATGCTTTCTGCTTGCAACCCTACCTTCACGTTTGTCCTCTAGGCTGTGCTTCACAAACTCTCCTTGGACGAGACCGGTTTTTGCCTCAATCCATCATAGATCAATACTTTTATAAAATGTGATACAAATGAATTACTAGAAAAATTAAATGAAAAAAAAACTTAGACATGCAAACTATACATCCAGTTTTTAAATTATTAGGTTGAATGGACCTGAAATTACCCTCACAACTTGTTATGAAAGTTTTTATATGTTTACTCTCACTTCTGTACTCCCTTCCCTGTGGACTGGGTAAACAACTTGACATATTTTGGGTAGCAGGGCTCTAGATCTGCATAATCTGGCACTATAACCACTAGCCCACGTGACTTTTAAAATTTAAATTAATTGAAATTCAATTGGATCAGTTAAAAATTTACTTCCTCAGTTGCATTAGTCACATTTCAGATGGTCAGTAGCCACTTGTGGCTAGTGGTCACTACATTGACATTTCTGATATGGAGGATTGCCAGCACTGTGGAAAGTTCTATTTGACAATGTTGCTGAAGGTCCTTGCTGCTCAAAGTGTGGTCCTGGACCAGTGATACTGGTTTCACATGGGAACTCATTGGAAATGTAGAATCTGAGGCTCAAACCTTCTGAAATAGAACCTGCATTTTAGTGAGTTTAGTGATTCCCAGATGAATCATATGTACTTTAAACTTTGAAGCCATACTCCAGGATGTTTCCAGATCTTCTAAAGTCCAAATCTGAGGGGCGTCTGGGTGGGTCAGTTGATTGAGTCTGACTTGGCTCAGGTCATGATCTCATGTCTCATGAGTTCGAACCCCGTGTCGAACTCCAGCTCAGAGCCTGGAGTCTGCTTCAGATTCTGTGTCTCCCTCTCTCTCTGCCCCTCCCCTGCTCATACTCTGTCTCTCTCTGTCTCAAAAATAAATAAACATTAAAAAATTTTTTTAAAAGTCCAAATCTGACCATTCTCCTTTCTAGCCTTTCAAAGATGTCTAGATTAACTCTGTCCAAAATGGTAACCATTAGCTACATGTAGCTATTTAAATTTAAATTAATTAAAATTAAATAAAACAGAAAAATTATTTCCTCAGTCTCACTAGCCACTTATCAAGTACTCAGTAGTCATATGAGACTACTGGCTACCATATTGGGAAGTGAAGATTTAGAACATTTGTTTTCACTGAAAAAAGTTTGATTGGACAGTGCTGATCTAGACTCTGGTTCAGCATCATCTTCACCATCATCTAGCCCCTGCCTGCCTCTCAAACTTCAGATCCCATGGTGACTCAGGTTGGCCCTCTTTCCAGCATGGTAACACATAGTTCCTATGTGCCTTCACATATGCTGTTCCTTTGTCTTGAACACAAATTGTTTCCTTCTTTTTTCCCCTCTCTATCTCCCCATATTTTTCTTTTTTTTTTTTTTAAATGTTTAATGTTTATTTACTTTTGAGAGACAGAGAGAGACAGAGTGCGAGCAGGGGAGGGGCAGAGAGAGAGGGAGACGCAGAATCCGAAGCAGCTCCAGGCTCCGAGCTGTCAGCCCAGAGCCCGACGTGGGGCTCAAACTCATGGACCGCGAGATCATGACCTCAGCTGAAGTTGGCCGCTTAACCGACTGAGCCACCCAGGCACCCCCCTCCCCATATTTTTCAAATAATCTGTGTCAAAATTCATGTCATGGGTCAGCTGCTCCAAAAAACTTTCTGACAAACCATTCATACACCACACACACACACACACACACACACACACACACACACACACACACTTTGGATTGTCCCCTTTCATTACTTAGGTAGAAGCCTATATGTGCATGCATTGCACTTTCTGTCAATGTTGATTTATTCTTTCCCTTGAGATCATCATTTCTCAACTTGAGCACTCTTGGCATTTGGGGCCAGATAATTCTTTGTTGGGAAAGAGGGAGCTGCTGTGTGCATTGTAGGATGTTTGTCAGCATTCCTGATCTCTACTCATTGGATGCCAATCACATCCCCAGTTGTGACCATCAAAAAAGTGGCCTCAGATATTGTCAAATGGGGATCAAAATCCCCAATGCTTGAGAACCACCAGTTTAGACCTACATACTCTATAAGGGGAGTCTCTCAAGGTCTATGCAACACTGAATCCATAGCACTTAAAACAGTTTTTGCACACAAATGGCACTGTGTTGGCCACAAACAAATGGTGAATGTCATCATCACATGTTTCCATTCCTTGCTTCCTTCCTTTGTTTTTCCTTCTTTCTTTCATTCTGTTTCTATACACAGTGAGCAACATGTTCTCATATCTAATTTGATTTCCTGAGTGAATCCACTCTAGAAGAGAGGGCCTCACCAAAAGGACAATCCTTGGTCAGAGGCATCTATTATGGCCAGTTGGTTTGGTTGGCTGATCCACAGGTAGATAGACCGACAAAATCAGCCTCCTAAACTGAAGACTGGATGGAAATGAGTCTGAGGTGACAGTTTCTCTGTGATGCTTAGTTTTATTATTTTAACTAAGAGCCAGGGTTTCTAAACCTACCATGTTTTCAACTAGTTATCAGCACAGGATTTCAGAATTTGTAGGAAACCTAAAAGATTATACATTCCTGCCTCCCCATTTTATCTACATGTGGGTACTCTCATTAGGTCCTGCTCCAGTCTTTATTAGTGTCCTAGATGAATATACAGTTTGGAGGCTGCATTATTTACAGCCACCAAATGCAGAGTTACAGGACAGTGATGTTCATGGTCTGAAAACCCTATGCTTTGTAGTCTGCTGCCTACCAGAAAGCCCCTTGGCACTAGAGCAATGTTATGGAAAGGTGACCCAGCTTGGCACTCGAGTACTCGCCAGCTAAGTAAGTAGAAAGGACCCAGAAGTTATTGCCAGATCTGCAGTGGCTTTTAGGTCTGCTTTTCTGCTTTGCTCTTCTTTCTGGAATCCTTTCAGATGACCGAGTCTCCCTCTCCACATTCTGAAAACCTATACCTTATGACATTTGTCCTTCATGCTTGGAACCACTTCTACCCAGAGGTTTCCCATGTGTGTCTTTATGCCAGGCTCTGACTGTCAAGATATTGTCCATCTCTTTTTTAGACTGATGGTAACATGGCTAAGTCCTCTTCCTGCCTTGGTTCAGTACTTTTTCCGTGACCTTCCTAGAACCTTATCCACCTGGATCCCAGCAGGTGTTGTCTGATGACCTTCCAGCAGCTTATGCTGGTATCTCTCTCTGACACTGCCATGATGCTATGGTCTGTTGTAAATGGAAGTGTGTATATATATTTCTTTTTGTTTGTGTATGCTAATATACACATAACATAAAATTTACTATCTTTATCATAAGTTCAGTAGTATTAAGTACATTTATACTGTTGTGCAACTATCACCACCATCCACCTCTAGAATCCTTTCCATCTTGCAAAATGGAAACTCTGTACCCATTAATAATAGCTCCCCAAGACACTCTCCACTCAGCCCCTGGCAACCACCATCATACTTACTTTTTTTTTTTCCTATTCTCCATTTTTCTCCCACCCTCCAGCCTTGGTGACCATCATTCTGCTCTCCTGTTTTTATGAGGTTGGCTTTTTTTTTTTTTTTAAAGATTCTACATATAAGTGAGATCATTCAGTATTTGATTTTCTGTGTCTAACTTATTTCACTTAGCATAATGCCTTCCAGTTTCATCCATGTTGTTGAAATGGCAGGATTTTTCTTTTTTTTTTTTAACTTTTTTTTAACATTTTTTTTTTTTTACATTTATTTACTATTGAGAGACAGAGAAAGACAGAGCATGAGCATGGGAGGGGCAGAGAGAGGAGGAGGCACAGAATCCGAAGCAGGCTTCAGGATCTGAGCTGTCAGCACAGAGCTTGATATGGGGCTCGAACTCATAAACCACGAGACCATGACCTGAGCCGGAGTAGGACGCTTAGTCGACTGAGCCACCCAGGCACCCCAGGATTTCCTTCTTTCTAAAGACCAAATTATATTTCATTGTGTGTGCATGTATGCATGTAACATTCTCTTTGTACATTCAACTGTTAGTGGACATTTAAGCTGTTTCCGTTCCTTGGTTATTGTGAAGAATATTACCGTGAACATGGAAGTTCACTTTGAGATCTAAAGGATCTCAATCAGTATTTGAAGGAAACATGTATACATTTCTTTACCACAAAATATAAGCTCTCTCTCCCACCCCAGGAGATGCCTGCCTCAGTGCTAGCACACTCTTGGCCTTGGGCAGCGGTTTTTAACTTCCTTTGTGACTCAACCACATGGTCAGTTAGATGGAGGGAGGGAATGACCACCAAGTCACCTGGGACCCTGCTAATCACAGAGTCTTGGAGCTTTGTGACAGGCTTTTATTCAGTTCCATCAAATATTTACCAAGTACCCACTCTGTTCTAGCCCCTGTGGATATAATTAAGAAGTTGTTCTGTGCTCCAAGCTGCTGGTCATCTAGTGGGAACGGAAGTGAAACAAAAACATGATTACAGTACAGTGGAGAATGAATATACAAAGTGATATGGTAACTCAGATAAGAGAATGATGATGAGAATAAATATACTTTTTTAAGGGTGTACTTTATGCCAGGCACCGCATGGGTCATTTGTTTATATAGTTTACACTTGTATTTAATGTCTCACAGAGGGTGCTTGGGTGGCTCAGTCAGCTAGGCGTCTGACCCTGGACTTTGGCTCAGGTCATGATCTCACAGTTGTGGGATCGAGCCCTGTGTTGGGCTCTCCATGTCAGGACGCTGCTTGGAGATTCTTTCCCTCCCTCTTTCTCTGCCGCTCCCCGTTTGCACTTTCTCTCTCTCTCTCTCTCTCTCTCTAAATAAAGAAATAAACTTAAAAAAATAATAAAGTCTCATAACCATTTGGTTAGGTGGACAAGTATCTCTAGTAGGAGAAACCCCTCCAGAAATTGATACCTGACTGAGTTTTTTCTTTGTTTTCTTTTTAACTTTCTACTGAAATATAAAATATGGTTAGAAAAGTACATAGCTCCTGAGTGTATACCTCAGTGATTTTTCACAACCTGAGCACATCCATGTAACTAGCCCTCTGATACTCAGATTAAGAAACAGGACTTTTTCAATGGAGTCCTAGAGTCCTCACTCCCCCAACCTTAGCTTTGTCCTCCTTTCGTGCTCCCTTCCAGGTGTTACTTCCCTTCCCCCCAAGAATAATCTCTTCATTTTTAATAGTATAGATTAGCTCTTTTGAGCTAATGGATTCTTTGCATATGGATTCTTTCTCTTACTGCAGTGTTGTAAGACTCATTTGTATTGTCACATGCAGTTGTCATTCTTGCTGCTATGTAATATTCCATTGTGTGAATGTACCAACATGTATTTATCCATTGTACTGTAATGGACATTTGGATAGTTTCCAGTTCGGAGCTATTATTAATGGTGTTGTTATGGATTTTCTAGTGCACATCTATGTTGCACCTGTGAAGGCATGTCTGCTGGGCATGTACCTCACAGTGAAATTGCTGAGTTATAAGCAGTCACGTGCTGGAATGCAGAGGGGAGAAAAGATGTGTACAATCAGCTCAATGAGCTGATGGGAGCCTGTTCAGCACGCTACTGGTTACAGGCAGTGGGTATAGCCATCTGTAATAGGTACTACCAAACAGCTTTCTAAAGTAGTTTGTTTTACCCTGTGCTGAGTTGTAAGGAGCAACTGAAAGTTATCCAGAATGTTGATAACAAGAAGAAAACAGCAGGAAAGGGAGTTCCAGAAATGTGCAGTGTATGATTGTCAAAATTGGTTGTTATTGGTTTAGCCATGTGAATGTATTTGAAACCCTGCCATGGGTTCGCCTTGCTTATTCTTGCCTGAAATTTCTCGCCACTAATGGAATGTAACACTTTACCCTTTTTGAACTTCTTCCTTTTCAATGCAGTCCCACTTTAAAGGTCAACTGTAAAATTTCCACATCCTATTAAATACTGTTCCTAGAACCGGATGTAATACTTCAAAATGCTCCTTCTCTTCAAAGACATACACTTACTTGTTTTCATGGGAAGATCTAGGGATCATGAAATTTTTTGTTTGAAAATCCAGATTTTGGGGGAGGCCTTAATTGTCTTTGCTTCCACTTTGTAAATCTGGCGACAATTGATAAATTGTTTTGGAGTAGAAGATTACTAGATTAAAAACAGTATTTTACTAAAAATAGATCTCTTGGCTGATTACCAGTGTCTCAAGAGACAATGTGAGTGAGTGTCTGTTTCTATTTACCACAATGCTAGTGTATCAACCAGAACATAATGCTGACTGGTCTAACCCTTTTTGTTTATGATATTATGCTTAGAATTAATTTTTACTTTTTGTTAGGATATACATTTAGGCATTTCAAAACCACATAGTGAGTGTGTCTGATGAGTTAGTGATTTCTAAGTCAGTCATTTTCCCTAAAAGGTAGCAATGGAGTGCCATTTTGCTCAGCCGAATGGATGTAACTCCTTTTTGAGTTAAGGGTTCGTTTATTAGACATTTCTTTTTTTTCTTTTCTTTTTTTTTTTTTTTGTTTATTTATTTATTTTGGGAGAGACAGAGACAGCATGAGTGGGAGAGGGGCAGAGAAAGAGGGACAGTCCCACGCCCCATTAGACATTCCTGAATATATATAGGCTTTATATGCAACTTTCTTGAAAAGTATTACCTAAGATAATTTTGTAGACTTTGTTTCAAACATGTAGAAATATATGTGGAATTTTGAGAAAATGAAAATATTACATGCCTTATTTCCTGTTAATTCATATAATGCATTCTATTTATAAACCATGCTATAGAATTATTTTACTGAATGAATAAGATTGAAAGTATCTACATAGATAGGGGCGCCTGGGTGGCTCAGTCAGTTAAGCATCCAAATCTTGATTTTGGCTCAGGTTAGGGGATCTCAGTGTTGGTGAGATTGAGCCCCGTGTCAGGCTTGTGGTTGACAGCACAGGACCTGCTAGGGATCATCTCTCCTCTCTCTCTGCCCCTCCTCTGCTTGCATGCGTGCAGACTCTCTCTCTCTCTCTCAAAATAAACGAAAAAAAACATTAAGAAAAAGAAAGTGTCTATAGATAAAATCTAACAGTATAATAAAAATACAATGTAATACAGTAGAAATTGATCCTGAAATGTAAGAATATTGAAATATTAGAGAACTTATATATATACTCCACTGCATGTGGAGGAAAACCACATGGCTATACTAATAAAGAGACAAAAGACATGATAAAATTCAACATCTATTCCTAGTAATTTTTAAAATATCTTAGGAATTAAGAATGGAAGTGTACTATCTCAAGCCGACACCAATATCATCATACGTGATAGTAACACTTTGCGGGCATTCCTATTACATTGAGAAAAAGCCAAGATTTTTTCATTGTTATTTGTATTAGTGAACAGTGTTCAATAGAATGAGGTAAGCACTATAAATATTAGAAAAAAAGAAGCCATTTTATAATTTACATATGACATGGTTGCTTACTTTAAAAACATGGGATCAACTAAAAAAAATCCTAATGAAGGGTTCAATAAGTAGAATATTTCCAAAATAAGTAATAATCCTAATGCAGGGTTCAATAAGTAGAGTATTTCCAAAATAAATTTATGAAGGGAGACATTTCCTTAGGTTTGATAATGAAAAGTTTGTAAAGATGACATTCAAGACAGCAACCCAAAATACAAAATACTTACATATTTTTAAAACCTGGTGAAGTATATATAATTCATATTTTCTGAAAAATCTGAAATGTTCTCAAGGGAATCAAAAAATAGTTTTAAATAAATACATATACTGTATTTCTAAATAGAATAATAACAGTTTGAAGATACTCATTATTCCCAAATTAAATTAATGCAAATGCAAAATTGGAAAGTTATTTTTAAATTTGGAAAATAACTCAAGTCAATCTGATGTGTTTTTTTTTGAAAAAACTAGTTGAGAAACACAAAGAGGGAATTTTGCCAATCAAATTTGAAAAAGAGTATAAAACAATTAATATAGCATTTTATTGACATGGAAATGGCACATCAGTAAAACAGAACAGAAGGTTCATAAACACTACCTAACTACTATTTTTAAAAAAAGTGAACATATGAAAAAGGTACTAAATTCGTTGGGAACGGTAGATTTTTCTAAAAGAGGCAGAATCTAAAAAAGGAAAGTAAAAATAAACTTGACAACATTATTAAAAAAATACTTCCACAAAAGATAATTCACACATTAAAAGACCAAATGTAAGGACAAAACAAAACAAAGCAAACTAGGAATAATTTTTGCAAACTAGGTGACATTAAAATTTTTTTTAACGTTTATTCACTTTTTGAGAGACTGAGACAGAGTGCGAGTAGGACAGGGGCAGAGAGAGGAGGAGACACAGAGTCTGAAGCAGGCTCCAGGCTCTGAGCTGTCAGCACAGAGCCCAATGTGGGGCTTGAACTCACAAACTGTGAGATCATGACCTGAGCCGAAGTCAGATGTTTAACCGACTGAGCCACCCAGGTGCCCCAACAAACAAAGCAGGTGACATTTAGAAGCTTTAAATCCTTATTCCATAACTAGAACATAAGAAAAACAGAAAAATGACCAAAGAATATGAAGGTACCATTAACTAAAACAAGTGAGCAAGCAAATAAACAAAACAAAGAAGGGAAAAAAAGAAATACAAGCACAAAAAAACATATAAGAAAATTATTAACTTCACTACTAACCAAAGAAATACAAATTAAAAAAAAAATTATTTTCACCCAGAAAGTTTCCTTTTTTCCAAAACTAAGAGATCCGGTGGTTGACAATGGTGGGGGTGAACACCACTCAACCTGTTTTGAAGAGAATTTAATTGTTTAGGTTTTTCTGGGTGGCTTTAGGCATATTTATCAAAAGCATAAAAGTTCTCAAGTCCTCTGATCCTACAGCTTCATGTTTAATGCATTATTCTAAAAAATTATCATACAAATGGGCAGAAATTATGAAGAAGTTCATCGTGATACTGATCAGCTGTCTGACAAATTGGACATTAAACTAACTATTCAACAGTAGGAAATCAGTTAAATAATTATGCTGTATGTTTATAATGGAATCCCATGCAGGCATTAAAAATGATGTTGCCAAATGAAATCATACATAAAAATGTTCATGTTCTGCTGTCAAGAAAAATATGCAGATGATGAAGGAAAATGAACAAAAATATTTGAAAAAGGGAAAGTGCCTAGAAGTATATGGATAAGCACCAAAATAACAGTGGTTTTCTCTGGCTGGTGGAATTATGAATGATTTCATTTTGCTTATTTGTACTTGCCTCACAGTTAGGATTTTTCTACAGTGACCATACATAACTTTCAAAATTCATTACAATAAAATCATATTATATTTTATTTTATTAGAGATTTGTTTTGGTTTTTAAAAACAGGAATCAGAAATTGAATGATCAGAATAATTTGTTAATTCAGAATTTGAAAGTGGAGTCTCTATTAACTGGTTTCTCTGTTACACTTAATTGGATAATCTAGATTTTTCATTAACTCCAAGGCAGACACAAACAGCATCCACAGCATAATCTAAGCACCAACTATGGAATTAATTAACTAACTAATTATGTAAATTGGATCCAGATTCAACATTCATACCTATGCAAAGAATGTCTTTTTCTTTACAAAACCAGTGAAGTACCAACTTTTAAAATTGATCCTTTTAACTTGTAAAACACCGTGTAATCTATCGAGGAAAGATTTAGAATATACAAGTTAAGGATGACCTTTGAAAGATAGACAGCTTTGAGTTCAGTACTGACCTCGGAAGCTGGCGGGTTGCCCAGGTGAAAATGTCTAGCAGGCCTTTGGGAATATGGAATTGACCCTTGAATCAGACGTATCAGTGGTGATGATACTGATGTGGGAGTCAGTTGCCAGAAGTGACAGTTGAAACAACTGAAAGCATGCATTCCCGGTGAGTTCAGAACCCCCTGTTTGCACAGCCTCAATCCAGGGAACGTGCTTCTTGTTCTATTCCTGGAGTTATGCAACTCACATAAATCACTCACATAAACTACATGAATAACAACATCCCTTCCATCCCTTCATCATGCAAGGTGGCACAAACCTAGATGAGATCTCTCAGCAGGGTAGAGGTAGAAAGAGTCACACTTACATGTGCCTGTGAGAAGCAATACAGGGGCTGTACAAGACTCAGGTTTACATGTAAACAGGAAAAGGAGGAAGTGAAAGTCAATGAACTGGTAAAAAGAGGAAGAATGATAGGGGGCAAAATTTCAGGGAATATATAACCCATGGTGTCGAATGTTCTAGACAGACCTAAGGCAGTGAGAACTGAGACAGGCTACTGGACCTAAAAGTTAAAGAAACCTGTATCTTGGAGATGGTGGAGTTAACTGAGTAAAGGAGAAGAAATCAAGGCATCTGGAAGCATAAGCCGGTGCCTGAGGAGGACTGGAAGATTCTGGGTTCAGAGTGTGGTATCATTGGTGGAAGGACTTTTATTTCTGTTTGGGGAAACCTGAGTGTGTGTTGCTGTGTAGAGCAAAAGGAATCAGGGAAAAGGAGGGGAATTGGAAAAGCAAGTGGAAGAAGGGATGGTTAATTAAACAGAGAGTCCTGAGGAAGGCAGGACAGGGTGGGATCGATATGCCACGACCAGGATTGGCCCTATAAAAGGGAACGAATGCCAATTTCTCAGGATGAGACTGAGGTGGACAAGGAACTAACTCCTTCCAGAAGAGAAATGAATAATATTTTCAAATTCAACTTAAAATCTTGTTGGAATGTGAAATAAAGGGACAGACCCCAAGTCATTAAAAGCCCTCTCATGAGCTTTCATAGTCATTAATTATCCTGTGTAGATACAGAAATTATTTGAAGTCATCTTATTCGAGTAGCAGTACTAATAATATGCTTTAAGTAAAGTCACCATCAGATGTAAGGAATAGGGTACCATCTTAACAATTTTGGTCAATAGGCTAGTGATTGCTTTGGATAAATTGGAGATAGTGCCAAATGCAGTCGGCAAAAGTATAAGGTTTTGCCTCCACTAACTTGTATTTAGTTTTACCAAATAGTGCTTCCTTGTTTTCTATAACTGCGTTTCCTCTTCTTAATACTTGGGGGAAAAATATAAAGGTGTCCAGGCATACCTGGAGTTAGCTCTTGGGAAAAGAATATTGAATGGGATACTGGTGGGGTTGCTGGTTAACCATTTAGAAAGATATGATGCCTTATAGCAGATCCTTTTTATTAAACACATAGCATTTTATTCTATGCCTTAGAATTTTGTGATAGAATTGGTGACAACACTATGCTTTGAGCTCTTTCAGTTCAAAAGAGCCCCAGAACTGTAGCCACTGATCCTCTGTAAAACGGGTTCATTATTGATTCTTACTTGGAGACTGTGTTAAATATCTTGTCGACAGCTCTAAATATTTGGCTACAAATCTATAAAGCCATTTCCCATTTATGTTACTTCCTTTTGAGATGATAGGTAATTCCCAACGATTTGCTTATAAAACAGGTATGGCTTTACAAAATCATAGACTAAGGGATATTTGGTAGACTAAAGGATACTAGTTACATTTACATATGTTAATATATATCATATAAGTTAAGATTTCTAAATAATAAATTATCCATAATTTTCCAATATAAATAGAACTAGGAAAGGACTAAGATTATGACTCTGATTTTTAAAACATTAATTGCAATTGCAGATGTAATCTGTGAATACCTCCTTAGTTCTTTGTGAAAAACTGAAAACCGTACAAATGAAATCAGTGTCCCCTTTGACACTTTTTGTTCTCCCAAATGAGTACACAGGTTAACTGTTTTATCAGTTTTCTGTGCAATCTTCCAAATTTTTCGTGAACATTGACATACAAATATATGTATCTGCAGAAAATATGCAATGTTGTTTAGTGTATTTTCTATAAATAGCACTGCATTTTATGTAATTTGCTTTTTATCTTTAATGATACATGTTAGAGACCTTTGCATACTACTAGACATTAATTTACTCCATACATTGTATCTAGCTAATGCAGAATATTTCATCCTACGGATGTCCCATCGTTTGTTTCATGTCATTCCCTTTGGATGGACATTTGGTTTGTTTCAAAAATTTTCCTGTTGCTTCTAAATGCATATACTTCCTTGTGCTGGTTTTCTTCAAGATACACAGAGAAGGGAAATGCTGGATCAGAATGTGTATGCATTTTACATTTTAATAAGCATTGCCAAAGTACCCTCCAAAGTGATTGTATTAAGGTACTACTTTTCTTTCCCACCAGCAACCTTTCAATTTAAGGAAAGAGGAAAATGGGACACAGAGATTATATAGCTTGCCAAATACCATAATAATCTAAGGAATGGAAATCAGGTATTCTGATATATTTCTAATGCCTACACCAAATTTTCTCCAAATTTATAGAAGAAGAGAAAAAATATATGAGACTAACCACCTTGAAACTTTGCCTTGTATTTTTTCTATCCTTCAGCAACTTTGCAAAACCAGTTCTGAGGGTCGTTTAAATCCACGAGTTGAAGAATAACAGAAGTATACTTGTCAATTTAGGGGTTATGGGAAATGATTATAAACACAGATTCTTTACTTGTCTGTTTTAAGTTATTTTTCCAGGTTGTGTGATCTTGTACTCTTACATCTGCTAAAATTTTCATGGTTCAAGTGTTTCCTAATGTAATTGAAATTCTCCTGGCTTAGAAATTTCATTTTCATCAACTTATCAACAGAAGCATCTTTATTTCTTTCCTTGATGTGTTTCCAAATGTAAGAAAATATGCAGATAAATTGATGAAAAAAATACAAGTAATATACTTGAAAAATTGAGTCTTTATTTTCTAGAAAAAATAATTTTAATTGAGTTTGGGTTCACTCTCCCAGGGTCCTTCCATATCCTGAGGTCAGGTTGGGTCATAAACATGTGGTGATCCAGGCTGAGCATTCAGTTAACTTCATTTGGGTTCTGTTTGCCCCTTGAACTGGAAGAACACATCTCTTGAACTCTCCCATATTTGCGGATGATTGGGCCTACATCATTGTAGTTCTGGATAACTGATTATACCTTTGTAGCCAGCTAGTATCAGCTTGATATTGAAGAAAATTTCTGTAAGAATAAAAACATGCAGTAATGAATGAATACAAGAAATGAATGAAAATTCTGTAAAAAATAAAAAAAAAATACAAGAATTCAATGAAATATTCAGTGGGCACTGAGTAGAGGGTGGAAACTGGGCTAGGCATTTTCATGTATGCTATCTAGTATAGCATCACAAGAAACTTATACCCTAAATTATATTTTACTCAATTTCCCTATCAGGAAATGGAGGCTGAGAGAGGGGAGGGTTGCATAGCAAGTAAAGAGTGAAGTTTCCAAGCCTCTTTCTTTCCACCACCCTGCCTCCCATCTTTGCATAAATCAATGAAAGCTGGAGCAAGAGAGCCTCTTGGAAGAAGCAGAGCCTGAGTTAACTCCAAAAATGTGGCCAAGAGTAAGACGAAGAAGGAAGGAGATAGTGTTTAAGGAAGGGAAGAGAATCTGTACAAGAGAGGCATGGTGCTCAAATACAGTTTATTCAGATTTATCTACAAGGAACAGAGCCCTGTCCAGCTAGCTTTAGAAGGTGTAATTTTGGAGGATAAAGGACTTTGGCAAGAAAGTCACTGGGGCCTCATGAAAAACAGCAGCCAGAAATTAGGAGTCAGGAGCTCAGATGACTCTCCATGTGTCTCTAGAGAACTTAGTGTCTCTTTCCTAGTTCTTTTGATTTTACTGCTGCATACATTTTGGTTTGTCTGCAGAATCGTTTGTTTTCTTTGCCCAGTGTGTGGCCACCTCACTATGGCAGAGATGCACTAGTATCACTGAACCTCAATGCAAGATTCAAAGGGCCAGATGTCCATCCCTGGTCCAATCAGCTGTGATGAGGGGAATGACTTTGAGTGCTCATTCACCTTTGCCTGGGAGCAGGGGTTTTGATTGTGTGGCATAGGCAGCTTCTCTAAGAAGGAAATGATTGGCATTTGAATCACAAGGAGCAAGTAGGCAGTCCATATGGTCAGACTAACTATGGAGTATATTGAGGGCCCTGTGGAAACACATCCACTTGATTCTCTTATTGAGAGCGGAAGGGTTGCAAGATGAAGGTGTTCATGTGAGGCAAGTTGAAAGGGTGGTGAGACTGAGGCACGGAGGTGAGCTAAGGCATAGTAGCATAGGGCAAAATGACTAGACTTTGAGATTCTGGCGAGAAATGGTGATTTGAGAGGAGACAGGAGATACTTGGAAAGAAGGACAAGCAGCATTCATTAACTGGTTATAAAGAAAGGGGAGCTTGTAGCCTCAGGGATAAGGATGAAATTGTGTGCCTTTGGGAGATAAAGAACGGAGAGGGAGAAGGAATCTGATTGTGAGGAGAGAGGATGTATCTGTTAGGGGAAATGTCTCAGATTCCACCATGGTAAGTCAATACCAGCCATAAGGCTACAGGTGAGGTGTGCAAAGTGTGTTAAATAAGACATGAAGACGTGTTAGCTTGAAGTTAGAGAAATGAGATGGGGGATGGGCTTTGGAGGAAAATGAGGGAGTCAATGGCTGATCATCTTCCATCCAAATTTACATCATTGTGGCACATGCCATCTCTGAGTTTGTGATGGGATTTTAATGAACTTCCAGATGGGTAAGTCAAGTCATGAAGTGGTGGTTCAAGACTGAAACACCTGAAAAAAATCCTGACTTAATAATGTGATAGAAGATCCTAGAAGCTAGTCCAGTGTTTACTGTGGATAAAACTAACCTACTCTAGAGCCCATGCTTGGCTCATGGCCAGCGATTCCCAAAGTGTGCCTTAGACCACAAAGGCAAACAAGAAAAGGTTAAATTTTCAATCACAGGGTAAATATTTCTTCCTCTTGTTCTAATGGGATCTAGCCATTCCCAAATGCAGACAACACTGGTCTGAAAGAATGGTTGTGTTTTGGCCAAGCCACGAACTCCGTTTTGAGACTCTGCCAGTTCCTGGTGGAAGCCAGGAAATATATTTTTAGACCTCTATAACTCGGGCTAAGGGAACTATGTACTGCCTAATGGTTGTCATCCAGGGGATATAAATAGAACCTTTAAGGAGACAAGCCATATGCTTTGTAGTGGTTACTTAATTTAACTTCAGATCTGATTTACAATCACTTTAATTCCTAAAAACCGCTCTATTTTATTCATTAACAATATGCATTGCCCGTAAGAATGCTTTGTAACTTGGCTGTGGAATCAAAAACCAAGAAAATTTTCCTCCTTGTAACCTGTAATAAGGTCAACTACTAAAAGCTTATAATAATTGTTTTTAGCTGTTCTCTTAGAATTGAAAGCAAATGTTATCTCATACCCAAAATGTAGTGTATTGTTAATAATGTATTTGTATACTATAATTTCAGTTTCCTCATTATTTTTATATATCACCTCAAAATTAAATGTGGCAAATGCTATAGTTTTCTAATCTTTGAAGAATTAAAAGACCTGGTTTTGACTAATTAGGACCAGATTCATGCTGCTTTGTATCAGAGAATTTTTATGGTAAAAATTAATGTAGCAAACATAATGGTAAATACTTTAAACTGTGCTGCACGCTCATCAGAATGAGGAAAATTGTGAAGACTGACAATTTAAAGCTTTGGCAAAGATGTACATAACTGGAGCTCTCATGTATTGCTGGTGGGAGTGCAAATTGGTTGCTACCACTTTGGAAAACTGTTTATTAGTATTTATTAAAGCAATGCACATGTCTACTGTATGAGCTTAAAAGAAATGAGCATATATGTTCTTCAGAAGATATTCAGAAGAATGTTCAGGACATTTTATTTGTAATCGCCTCAAACTGCAGAAAATCCAATGGTCTATCAACAAGAGGACAGATTGTAAACACGTTGTAAGAATGAACTATTTATACATGCTATAATATGGGTGAAATCTCATAAATGTCATGTTGAAGGAAAGAAGCCATACAGAAAAGATAGATGTGATTCCTCTTGTATGAAGTTCAAGAAAAGGCAAAACTAATCGATGGTGATAGAGGTCAGAGTAGTAAGCCACTTTCCTCCTGGGGAGGGTAATGCTGGAAAGTGGCACCTGAGAATTTTGGGGTCCTATAGAAATGTTCTAGATTTTAGTCTAAGTTGGGCTTCCATGGATGTAAACATTCATTCATTCACTCAACTGTGCACTTGAGGTTAGTGTACTTAACCATGTGTTTGTTATACTTCAGTAAATGTATGAATATGCATTTCATGACACAAAATGATTCACAACAAATTACTGTCTTCTTTCTGATTCCTCAGGGAAGGGAGAGGTTAACTGTAGTGCAGAAAGTTGATCCTGGGCCAAACTGGGGAGGAGATGAGGCAATTTAAGTATTGAGAGAAATACAAAGGGGCTTTAACTTGTATTTATTGCAAAGAGGTAAATTTGTTTTACTGTGAAGGTAGTAAAATCACGTGGTTTAGCAGAGGTCTGGTTTTTTTTTTTTGGCTTGTAAAACAAGTAATATTTTTATCTTTTATACCACATTAAATCAGTTGAGCTGAAAAAAAATTCTATTTTAAGTATTTTTTAATCCTTAAAAAATTTTATATCTATATAACCATTCCTGTAAATAGGTCATAGGAATGCTTCTGTTTTTTTTAAATCTTTAATGTTTATTTATTTTGAGAGAGAGAGAGAGAGAGAACAAGCAGGAGAGGGGAAGACAGAACGGAAGACACAGAATCTGAAGCAGGCTCCAGGCTCCCATCTGTGAGCACAGAGCCCGATGCAGGTCTTGAACCCACAAACTGTGAGATCATGACCTGAGTCTAAGTTGGACTTTCAACCAACTGAGCCACCCAGGCACCCCTGGGTTTTTTTAGGGCAGATTTTTGGGGGTGATGTTTTTTCTGTTTCTTCTACCCATTTTGCTTCCCGTATTATTGACAACCTATTGTGTGCCCTACATAATTTTCTTTAAGCTCACATAATAAAGCATAATTATTATATATACATGGAGAGATATGTGTATGGATACACACACACACACCCACACACACACACACACACATACACATACACATCCATAGATAAGTGCAAGTTTCTTTGTGCTACAAAAATGGTATATCATAGGGGCACCTGGGTGGCTCAGTTGGTTACGCATCCGACTTTGGCTCAGGTCATGATCTCACTGCTTGTGAGTTCAAGCCCTGCATTGGGCTCTGTGCTGACAGCTCAGAGCCTGGAGCCTGCTTCAGATTCTGTGTCTCCCTTTCTCTGTTCCTTCCCCACTCACGCTGTCTGCCTGTCTCTCTCTCAAAAATAAACACTAAAAAAATGGTATATCATACATACTTCTCTGCATTTTATTTTTATCCTCCCAACAAAATTCCATGGAAATCCCTGCAAGTCAATTTTTATGTCATGGGGGCCTAATAGTGGTTTGGATATACCAATTGGATATATGTGATTTAATAATTTTGGATATACTGTGATTTCTTCAGTTACCCTTTGTGTGTGAGTTTTGACTGGGCATGGTCTTTTAGTGACCTTCAGGGAGAGTTTTAGACTAGGAAACAGCAACCAGAGTTATGCCACTTAAATTATCTGAGCCCATGTTTTTTCATCCATCAAAGCAGGATAAATATATATCTTTCTCTGCATTACAGGCAAGTGCTAAGAATCAAAAAGAAGGTGTTCAGAACATTTTTATTTGCAATCACCCCAAACTGCAGAAAATCCAATTGTCTATCAACAAGAGGACAGATTGTAAACACGTTGTAAGAATGGACTATTTATACATACTACAATATGGATGAAATCTCAGAAATATCATGGTGAAGGAAAGAAGCCATACACAAAAGATAGATGTGATTCCTCTCCTTTGAAGATCAAGAAAAGGCAAAACTAATCGATGGTGATAGAGGTTAGAGTAGCAAGCCTGATGGGGAGAGCTTTGCCATTGTTAACTGTCACAGTTTTACTGCATGGGAAGCATTGTTCCAAGAACTTTTGGCATATTCATTTAATCTGCACCAAATGAGGTACTATGTATTATTTTTCCCCCATTTTTTAGTTGAGAAAAACTGAGATAGCTTACACAAGGTCAGCAGGAGATCCCAGATTCAAATCCTGCATATCTCACTTGACAGCCTGTGATTTTATCTTTCATGCACCATCGCCTCTCAAATATGTTCCCTGGTCATTTTATTTTATACATGATTAGCGTGGATAATATAACATATAATAAGAAAATTATGTAATTTCATTGTAAATCATGAACAATATTAAAATTTAAAACCAAAAGAAAGGATTATATCAGATAGCTATTTCTGTGTAAGAAACCATCCCAAGTCATGGTTTAAGACAATAGCCATGTATTTAGGTCATGATTCTGTGAGTCAGCAATCTGGGCTGGGCTCAGCTAGGTAGTTCTTCCGGTTTTATCTGGGCTCACTCAGGCATCTGTGGTTAGCTGCCGAGTCAGTTGGTAAGGCTGCTCTGGAGATCTGCTGACTTTAAATTAGGATAATGGGGGCGATTAGACCATGAGACTCTCATCTTCCATCTGGCTTTGCAAGCTCATGCAAATAGCAGTGGTTTGGTTTCTAGAGGGAGAGTGGAAACATGAGAATTCTGGAGGCCTGCACTTAGAACCGGCACATCATGGCTTCTACCACATTCTCGAAGTCAACACAAGTCACAAGGCTAACCCAGATTCAGCCACTTTCTGGGAATTGCTGCCAAGAAACATGGCAGAGAGGCATATATATAGGGTAATGAATAATTGCAGCTATCCCATTCAGTGTGGGAACAAAAAGAAAACAATTCCTACTAGTTTAATTCATCCCACAGAGCTCTGACACCGATTTCTTATTAGTACCGTGTGTGTGTTAGTGTGTGTTGATTTCTTCTGAGATATCTTTTATACATCTATCCTTTAGTCTGCCAACAGCTTGTAGTTTTGGGGGATATATTTCTTTCTGAAATAGTGGTCCACTTGCTCTGAATATTTAAGCTGAACCACATCTCCCCATGCTTTAGAGCTATTCTCATGTTCTTGAAGTACTCCTGCACTGACTGATTTTAATCTCTATTTCTCCGGCAGCCAGAGAACATGACATTGTGTTGTGGCTTTTCAAGGGAACGGGAGTGTTTGGCTACATAATCAATGTATCAAAACCCAGTTCTCTAACTCAGTTGGCTGTTAATGTGTGTAAGATGTACACTTCCTGAAGAGCATGCTAAGTTTTCTTTCCAAGAGGGGTACCCTTCCTACCCTTCGGCATCCTACCCCTTCATACGTCAATTCTCAGCATCCTTGCTCCATTGTGCTAAAGAACGACACCCATTTAGTAAGTGAGTCTGCTGAGGCACAGGAAAGTATCATGTTTCATATAGGTTCCTGGACTAAGATATGAGAGTTTCTCATTTCTTGGCCCTCAGCCCTATACATCATCTAATTTGATTTTCAGGTTGTTTCAGGTTTTTCTAGGAACCATCTCTTAATTTTTTTGAAGACTTAAAGTGATATATTCATTAACTCATCGTTTCAACATAACATTCCTTCTAGGAGGCCTGGCTACGGAGAAGTCGTGGTGTCTTTGCATAAGAAGCCATTGGAAACCATGTTAATAGGTGTTTAGTGCATGTTCCTTTTTTGTATGTAGTCACATGGCACAGTAAATCAAAGCATGGATTCAGGAACTGGCCAGACTGGGATTCATATTACACATCCATCATTTATAGGATGCGTGACCTCAGGCAATTCAATACAACACCCACATATGCGTGTGCACACGCACGTGCATACACACACACACACACACACACACACACACACACACACACACATAGCAGGCTGGCATATTGTAGTAAATGCTCAATAAAAAATCATTAGTATTACTCTTGGAAACAAGAAAAACAAGAGGGCAGAGCGGGAAAATGAACTTCTTAGATCAGAAGTGGCACTATAGGACAGAAGATCACTTGTGTGGGCTTCCTGGGGTTTTTCAACCTTAGCTCTTAAATTCTTGTAAAGTGTCCAGATGATACCTGCATTACCCTTGGGTAAGATCCCATGAGATAATATATGTGACGTGCCTCTTGCAAGGTCTGGAAAAAGTCAACACTGTAAATACTAGCTTTTTTCTTCTTGCCTTCCCTCTCCTCCTGGTGACTGAACAGTTCTTACACCAGCCCTCTGTCTTAGTCTGGATTCCCCAGAAGCAGACCCTGAGAAGTGGGTTGTGTTCAGATGAGTTTTTGGGAAGGGTCCCAGGAGGGAATGACCAGGGAGTGGTGGGAGCGGGTAAGGGATGGGGAAGAAGCCAAATAAAGACTCCATGTCAGAGGAGACCCAACCTCTGAATGATCCATAGGGGTGCTCTAGGGCATAACCCTACCTCAGAATACATCCTGCCTTGACTCAAGGGAGCTTTCCTTTCATAATCTTGCACCTGTCTGTCATTGGCTATGGGCTGCCCTGGTAACTTCCCAGGCACTTCCAGCTCTTCATGCTGATACAGCAGCTTCAGGAGACCAAGGAAACCCCTCAAAGAAGGCTGCAGGTATAAGCTCTTGAGAATAAAGCATGTAGAAGTGAGCGGTGGATACATGGAACTGATAAAAGGGTTGGAGGTGGCAGATCTGGGTAGGTTAGAATAGTATCTTTTTTTTCTCCCTTATTAAAAAATAAGGGGGGGGGAGAGAGAGAGAGCAGGGAAACATCAGAGAGAGGGGGAAAGATAATCCCAAGCAGGTCCCATGCTGTCAGCACAGAGCCTGATGCAAGGCTTGATCTCACAAACTGTGAGATCATGACCTGAGCCAAAATCAAGAGTTGGATGCTTACTGACTGAGCTACCCAGATGCCCCAAGAACAGTATCTTTTGCACCCTCTCAGAGTTTATAGGGATCAGATAAGCAAATCTCTTGTTAAATGGTGACCTTCTTGGTGGAAAGGAAAGGCTAGCACTTAGGTCAAAGTCATGCACTATGTTTGTGAGCAGCTATTAAAGCAGTATCCACGGACAGAAACAAGTCTGTCTGTGAAGATCAGACACGCAGGAAATCTGTGTCAAGCTTCGGTCCTTCCAGTTAATCTTCCGCTAGAGATGAGGTGAATGTGGCTATGGGCATTTGATTAGAGCATTAGGGATGAATGAGGACCATGTTCAAGAATCAGCTTTACTGTTATCCCCTGTAGAAGGAAACAACTGGTGATTAATTTAGAAGGACTATTCCTTCTAAAAGAATGGTTAAACAGTGATTTACTTCTCAAAGGGGGTAGTCTTTTTGTTTTAATGACAGCTTACAGGGATAAGCAGCTTAGGGGGGAAAGGCAAAGAGGGTTTTAGGTAATTTTCAGAATTCAGAAGGAATTTTGAAATTCCTCTTTTGAGAAATATTAGAGTTGCCTGGGTATTTGCCAAAATCAAAATGAGATATTCTGGTGGCATAAATCTTCAGTTACAGTCTTTTAGTTAAGGAAATGTAATATGGAAAAAAATGTGAGGGTTGGACTTAAATAGGAAATAGTTATTAGAAATAGCAAATTTCCAAAAAGCTATTCATGGTCTTTGACATACTAAACAGGGTACTTATATTTGTGAAAAAGTGTACTACTTTAAGATGTAATTATTTCTAATGTTCCTCATTTTGGGGTCTCATGAGAAATTAGAAATTACTGATAAGAAATTTTTAGTATTTTTGAGGTAAGTTGGTAAAACGCTTTATCTGTGATGCATCGCTTTTCATCCTTCTTACATTCCTGTCTGGGCTAAGGACCTGTCCATCCGTGGAAGCAATTGGAAAGAAAATTTTGCCTGAAGCTGCATGAGAGTTGGAACCAGAATCATAACTGGTGAATGGTGGCAAGATTCCAAAATTATTTATGGAGGCTATTGAAAGGATATGGCATCTTTTAACCTATTTTGACGGACAGAAAGTATCATAAGTGGAGAGCGTGGTTTTCCCCTTGCTGTGTGCCTCTCTGTGTCACATCCACTCTGAAATCTGTGCCTTCACTGAAGCCATGCTTCATGCATGTCAGCCTGAAGTGGCAGAGATGAGACATTCTGTCTGTGGATGTGACTCTATTCAGTCCCGTAACCAGAAGGCCTTGAGCTGCAATTTGTTTCTTTTGATTACAGGTAGGTTGCTGTCTGCACCACCTCTCTCATGTGACTGTTTGAGCGTATTAACTATGCCTTCCCCTAATTATTACTTCCAGCATTACCCATGTGAAATTTATGACCATCAGGACCGGGGATTAGAAGGCTGAGGAATTGAGGCTTAAATCTGCGCCAGAGATTTGCTGTCATTGTTTTAGGTGCAAAGTATTAACAGGCAAGCCAAGTCACTTCAGTGTCTGGCTTAGTACATTTAGTGTAGAATTATCTGAGAATGAGTGCATTTTCTCCAACACAGCTGGAAAATCAAACATGCAAGGAGTTGTTGAAAACTGGGATTTAGGCTTAAGCCTATCATTCCGTATCTGATGGGCATCCCCCTGTATCTGTCTGTGAACTTCTGATGCCTAGGATGTGAGATGCAGGCTTAGAAGGATGCTTTCCAGGGGTCTGTCAAAGGTAGTCTTACTCCTTTCATGTTCCCCATTTAATGGTTTGCAGTTTTTCATTAGTTGATTAAAGAGAAAACCATGGACTAATCATGTAGCATAGATTGCCACTATAAATACCTCATCTTCTATGTTACAATATCTCATTTATTTTTCTTTATTATTTGTGATCTGTTGGTTTTGTGCCCTTGTGCTTCAAATGAATTTGCATCTGTAAGGTACTTGGTAATTAGATACTCATCATCATATCTTTTGTCATCTTTGAATGCCCTTTATAACTTTTAAAAAAAAATCCCTTAATGTACAGCCTAATCAAAGTAGGAAAAACTACCAATAACCTATATTTACAGAAGTTCCATCTTAAACTTTTAGTGAATTGATGCATTTCATTTTTTTATTTCTGTCTGTCGGTCAACAGATACCTATTGACCCCAACAGTATGCCAAGGTCCTTGCTGGCTGCTGGTCAGAGAGGCAAGGGCACTGATGTATTTCATCTTACTCTGATGCTGTCAGTTCACAGATATTTATTGAGCCTGAATGATATGTCAAGGATTTTGCTAGCTGATGGGATTCAGAGTTGGAAAGACGTAGTTCCTTCTTGTATTTACAGAATTTATATAAGAGATACAAACAAAAGCAATGTAGTAGAGATAAGGTGCATACTCTGATGAAGGGCTAGGCTGGGAAAGTAAGGAAGGTGGCCTTGAAGTTGAGGCTCAGTGGATACAAGGGGTTTGCCTGGTGGATAGGAGCTTGGAGAAGCATTCAAGATAGGGAAACAATACGATCAAAGGCCCAAAGGCTTGCCAAACTCCAGGATCTACCAGTGATTCTGCGTTATTGGAAACACAAAGCAGGGACTGGCTGCAGCTCCTTGGTGGAGGTGACATCAGAAAGAGCTGTATATGCTGTTCAAAGGGGGTCATATCTTACTTGAGTTGTTAGAAGGGCATGTACCCTTCATGGAGTCATCTGTTATGGCTAAGAGAAGAGGAAAGAGAATTTTCTAACCACACAGATTATATACTTGTGAGACTAAAAGCCAGATTTTTCTCACCCCTAGGAATTTCAGAGTTGGAACAGACTTTATGATGAGGAAGTTTGAGGTGATGTGATTTTCTTGTTGCAGCAAAGATGATTGGAATTGAGAATGTCCACAAATGAAAGACTTTTATTGCCCTAGACTTAGGAATGTAGTTGTGAATATTTTCTCACTGGTAGGTCAATGCTGATAACTGCCCTTAGCAAGCACTTTGAAAAGGCGGGAAGTTCTGAAGGGCTCCATAATGTTACTAGAAGACTCAGTTGCAGCTCTAGATACTCAAGACTGGAAAATAGGTAGTAGGGAGGTAGAAGAGAGAGTGAGGTTACAGTGGTACATCCATCACAGACTGGAAAGGAAAGAAACTCTGAAGGGAACTGGGGTCCTCCAGATACAGCTGCCCAAATAATCATGGAGACACTGTTTTTGGCCAAGCTTGACTCCCAAGAGACATCTCAGGGCATCAGGCAGCTTCTGGTCTCAGTATCCAGTGGAAGTGTAGCCCTTCCTGTCTTCCGGGTCTCTCAGATGGTGTGGAACTGCTGGTTTCACTTGATAAAACTATGTCTACCCTTTAGTGAATCCTGTGTTGGAGCTGTGCAGGGTCACTAATGCCAAGAAACTCATATACGGCCTCTCCTTTCTATTTTACCTGCACAGCATTGGGATAGAGGAAAAAAAGATGAAAAGCAGGTCCTTTAAATGGGCAATGGCTAATTTGGATCTAGTGATCTAAAATAACATTAGAATAAATGTGAGCTTTGCTTTGAAGAAGGTTTCAGTTTTATTAAATAGCTGACACAGCTAGACTATACTGTTTCTAAGGTTGCTTTTAATAATATCTCATTAGCATTCCAAGGCCAATTGAATCCTCACTTGATTAACCCTCTCACTATCCCTCATTTACCTCTGTAGTATAGAGCACTGAGTGTAGAAATTTATTGGCCAGGACACCTACTATGTGAAGGAGAAGTGAATGGAGGGACCAACCTTTATTCCAGGTCTTCCTCTCAAGGGTAAAATTAGTATCAGTTTGATAAGCTTAAGATAAAACAGTTATCTATGGTGACATTATAGTTTTGTTCCGTGTTGGTTATATTTAGGTGAACATATGTCCAGGTTTATCTGGGCAGCCCTGTTTAAGTAGCTTTATATGTGTGGGTCTTTTTCTGGACTCTCTTTGGACCCATTGGGCTACACTGCCACCAATCCCAGACCACCCTAATTATTCCCAGGTGACTATAATTTGCCATCATGGCTGAGCATCAGCAATTTGAACAAATTATAATTTATTGCAGGGGCTGAATGTATTGCTGATCTGAATGAAATTAGGATTATATTCACAAAGAAGAGATGAGTGTTGACAGGAAGCAGTTTCTGTTACATATGTATTTGAATCATGTATAATATCAAGCAATAGCTTTTTAATGAATAGCTTTTATCTTACTCGTTTCAGAGAACATTTTACCCTCAAACCTTCAAATGACTTTTGGGGACACTGCCTTTGTTACCACTCAAGCATCTTTGGGAGTCATCTAATAGAGTTTTCCAGAACAAATGTTATCCACTCCTGCTTATATTGTTTGAGATGTTCCAATCTTAGAAACCCTGTATGATACAACCATGGGAAATTTTAGCCCAAGCTATAAGTATCATTTGCATAAAGTAGGATAAGATTTTTTTTTGCCATTAATCCTGCATATATTGGGCGGAATCTGTGAAACCACTTATTATATTGATTTTTAAAGTGATCCTGAAAAGGCCCCTTTAATTTATATAAAGCATATGCAATTGTGAGGTCTTGCTCAGTTGGGAATACTTCCTAAATCTATGTTATTTTTTTATGCTGTTATACTATTTCTCTTTAAGTAAAGAATCTCTAAATTTATCTAAACTTAGATTAATTGAGGTAATTTCAGGGTAAGATATCTTCCCCAATTATTGTTCTGTTGTTCAAAATGAAGTAATCAAGAAAACACTGGCAACATGAGTGGCTTGGTAGAATTTGTGAGGATGTGGCTGAAAATCAGACCCCTCTCTTCTGAGTCTTACTTATTAAGAAAGAAAAGTCTGTACTTACATGTAGGCTTATAATTGTTTGCCGACTATAGAAATTTGGCTTTGTAACGTCTTTTGATCACTGTTCAACGTGGCAAATTTTACAGCAGTTTGAAAACTGCAATCTAACATGGTTAACTTATTTTATATGACCAGGAGAAGACTTTTGGTTCAAATAATGTGCACCTTTTCCAGAAGACCCTTGCATATCACACCTTCAAAACTAACCAAATTACCAAGACATGGGAAAATGGTGTGATGTGTCTTATTTGCTGAAGGTTCATTTTATCTTGGATAATAAAATTACCAATCTACCTAGAATTGAACTTAATTGTGAAACATTGTGTTTCCTTTGCCAATTAACCCAATGGAGGTTGAGGTAATAAATATGAAAAATGCTTTGTGATCTCAGAAGTGCAAGGTAGTTGTTAATCGTTGTCATTGCTGTATTGGAAAAACTACCTGTGACCACCAAGAATGAAGAAAAAGTCTTAACAGTGAGCAAAGAACAGCTCAACCCTTAGGCAAGTACTTTATCATGAAAATATTTCCCAATGATTGTGATTCATAGCAGATGAAAACTAACTCATAAGCCAGTGTTTTTGAAACTAGAGGTCTTGACCCATGAGTAGGTTGTGAAATCATTTTATTGGTTGGAGACCAGCATTAAAAAAAACCAAACCAAAACAAAAACAGAATAGATTATACTAGATTGTACTAGGAAATACTAGAGACAGGATAAATATTGTTTTGAGATGATTTCCAGGTATACATGTATATAAATATGTATACATTTACACAAATACTGGATAGAAATATAAAATGTTCTTATTGCAAATCACTGCTCAAAAAACCCCCCAAATAAAGCCATTAACAATGAATGCCATTGCCCTAAACTTGTTTAACATTATTTAAAAATTTATTTAGTTTGAGAGAGAGAGAGAGAGAGAGAGAGAGAGAGAGAGAGAGAGAACAAGTTGGGGAGGGTCAGAGAGAGAAGGAGAGAGAGAATCCCAAGCAGGCACCTCAGTGCCAGTGCAGAGCCAGATGCAAGACTCGATCCCACAAACTGTGCGATCATGACCTGAGCTAAGATCAAGAGTTGGACATTTAACCAACTGAGCTACCTAGGTGCGTCCTTGATTAATGCTTTTAAGAACATGATAGTTGTCCTTAGATTTTGCAATTAATATATTAAATTTTTTGTAAAAAATGTTAAGGATTTTATAATAAAATATGCTTATTGTTCTTCAACCCAGACAGAGCCTAAATTTTTTTTTCTATTAATACTCTTCTCATAAAACAGTGTTATTAAAGACTGTGAGATATCCAGTTCAATGCAACACATTTTTTGAGAATTAGGAATATATAAATAATATATCAAAGGAAATAAATTAAGATTACATTAGTATACTTTCTGTTAAATGACAATATAGTTTCTTCTGTGGGATATGAATATTTCATAAATGGTGTTTAAAAGACTGATACAAATTTTAAAATACTGTTTCAGGGGCATCTGGGTGGCTCAGCCAGTTAAAAGTCTGACTTGATTTCAGCTCAGGTCATGATCTCACGGTTCATGCTTGGGTTCTCTCTCCCTCTTCCTCTGCCTCTCCCTTCTCTCAAAATAAATAAACATTAAAAAATATTGTTTGAGTTATTGTTATTATATTTCTCATAACAGAGACTTTATCAGTTAGCTATTGCTAGGTAACAAACCATCCTGAAACATACTGACTTAAACAGCAACCATTTATTGGGTGCCAATTCTCCGGGTCAGTAATTTAAGGTGGGCTAGCCTGGGTTGTTCTGGCCTTGGTTGACTCCCTTCTGTATATGGTCAGCCATGAATCTGCTAAGCAGCTCTGGTTTAAAGGGTTGGTTTTCTGTTGGCTGGAATACTTCAGCTCTTCCCTAACTTAATTATCTCTCACCCTAAACTGAATAGACTATTCAGAAAGCAGAGACAGGGCTCTGAGTGAACACACATACACACAGAGGGAGAAGGAGAGGGAGAGAGTCAGGGAGAGGGAGAGGGAGACACAGAGAGGGAGGAAGGAGGGGGAGAGCGAGAGAAAGTAAAAGTATGGAAAGCACGTAGGCATGGTGAGTCCTAAACCGGAACTGGTACAGTGTCACTTGGGATGCATTCTGCTGGTTAAAACAAGTCACAGGTCAGCCAGATTTAAGTGGAGGAGGAATAGACTCTCTCTTGATAGGAGAAATGGCAAAGTCACCACAGGGCAAAAGACAGAGATACATGGGACCATCCATGCAGTCAACCTCACAGTTGCTTTTTCCCCTCCATCCTTTTCTGTGGAGCAGTATAATGGAATCCTTCAGACAAATGCCCATAATAACTCTCATTCCTGCTTCTGAGTTTCTAGTAAAAAGAAGATTAATGTGGAAATTAATGTAATCTATGCATTAATAAATAGAACATTTATTTGAACGGGTCAATTTTTCTCTCAATTTGATTATAACAAATATTGTGTTTTGAAAAGTCTAATATTGCTAACAGAAGGACTATGTTTGTTCTGAGAACATTAAGAAGGATGCCTTACTGAATAAATGCTTTCCTGAAAGGGTGTGGACAAATAGAATTGTAACTGAAACCAGATTTTGTATATTGAGCCTAAAATCTAAAGACAGCCATGTGTTCTCTTTCCAGATGTCTCTAAAAGTCCTAGTTTTTAGATGGAGCATTCCCCGAAGTGACCTTCACCTGTAGAGCATAATTGCTATCTTTAGCCCAAAACGTGGGCCAGAAAGGCTAACATGTCATTTAAAACTTGCAGATAAAATGAATAAAATCTGCTGAGAATAGGTTCATCAACTAAGTCTCGAAATAACCAGGTACTCGAGTGATCTTTACATAATAGTTTGTTTCATTTTGGACAAATTAGAAAGAAAATTAGAGGAAATTAGAAAGAAAATTAGAAAGGATAGTACTAAATATGTACTCATATGGTAGTCATTTTATAAGAATTGGGCAAAATGTGACATTTGTGTATATCTACGTTGTCTGTGAATATTGTAGTCTAATATAATTAGTGAGATAATATTATGTAATAGTTAGGATAACTGACTTCAAGGACAGACTGCTTGGGTTTGAATTTAAGCTCCATCATGTATCACTGTGTACTTAACCCTTTTAACCTCCCAGTAGAATGGGGATGATAATGGTACCTACTTCATAAGCTGTGAGGATTCAGTAAGACCATATGCATGGAATGTGCAGGGCAGTGACCATGCATGCCAAGCACTCAATAAATGTTAACTCCCACTATCAATACTTATGGGTTATTTCAACCATTGCATTTTCACTGATTCATTCCAGACTTGTTGGAACTCATGTGTTATGTGCCTGTGTGAGGGGTTTGGGAGACAGAAAAAAAGACAAAGGTATGGCCCCCAAGTAGCTGGCAATATTGGATGAGTACCTCCCACCACACACACAGATATGCACAAGGTGATGCCACTCATTAAAGGGAATCAAGCTTGAAGGTCATTCAGAACGCCCATCAGACTTGTTAAAAAAAAAAAAAAAAAGATTTTTATGCATACAGTTCCCTGAACCAAGGTGCATACTTTTCAGCTGTTAAGTAAAGTGTAAGTTGGATTTACTCAAGTTTATACTCAATCTAGGGATGCCTGGGTGGCTCAGTTGGTTAAGCATCTGCCTTTGGCTCAGGTCATGATCTCACAGTTCATGGGTTCAAGCCCCACATCAGGCTGTGTGCGGATGGTGCAAAGCCTGCTTCCCATCTTCTGTCTCCGTCTCTCTGCCCCTTCCCTGCTCTGTCTCTCCTTCTCTCAAAAATAAAATAAACATTAAAAAAAGTTTATTATATGCAATCTCTATATTTCTCATATATATACAGACATTATATTGTTAAATATTATATTATTAAATATATTAACTCATTATACTGAAATTTCCCCATATTAATTAAAGTATGCTTTTTACAAAGAGTGTATTAAGGCTTAGAAAAATGGCCCATTCCTCACTGTTGCAGTATTTGAGCCTTTTAATCTTCATTTGGTGGTTTCTCATCGTCTCCTGAAAATGGTCCCTCTGTGCTATTGACTGAACTCTGCCACAAAGCAAAGGAAGTGATTATAATTCTCTTCATAGATCCTTGGACCCCATGAAAAGCATTGATTGGTTGTGGAGCTTCCCTGGAGAACAGACTGTGTCAATACCATAAAATCTTTGCTACTGACTTGGGTACTCTTGATCCGGTTCTATCCTTTTCCCTTATTGTGAATTTACATTTGCTTTGGAACTGGTGAGCTCAGTCATAGGAAAAAGTGTGGGGTATGAATTTCATTCACTTATTGAAGAAATAGGTCTTGGGTTCAACCTTTTCCTGCCTAGTGCCAGCTCTCCTTTCTCAGTCCCAGAAATGTAGATTCAATAAAGACTTCCCATAAAACAATAAAATAAAGACTTCCCATAAGAAAGAAATCAGAAAAGGATGGGCTCAGTTTGGCTTTCCCCTGCTCCTGGGTCATTAGAACAGGTCTGACACACAAAGTTTGAGCAATTTCATTGTAAAAGAATCATTGAGGGGCACCTGAATGGCTTGGTTGGTTAAGCAACCTACTTTGGATCAGGTCATGATCTCATGGTTTGTGGGTTTGAGTCCTGCATCGGGCTGTGTGCTGACAGCTTAGAGACTAGAGCCTGCTTGGGGTTCTGTGTCTCCCTCTCTCTCTGCCCCTGTCCAACTTGTGCTCTGTCTCTCTCTCAAAAATAAATAAACATTTAAAAACTTAAAAATAAAGAATCATTGGGACCTATTAAAACAGGTATGTAGTTGGATTGATTATTTTTGGTGGGGAGAGCTGCTTTAAATGGATTTTCAATAAATTAACAATTTGATCTATATGAGTTGGGATTAATTATTCATAAAGAGGAATTTATCATAGATTAAAATTAATTTCTTGAGAAAATATTTTGAAATTTGTCTTAGAATTCAGGATTCTGATGCTTGCAAATTAAAAGTGGTCAGGAAAAAAAGTGGGCAGGTTTTTTTAAAGTGATCAAGAAATATATTAATTATGCTGTGATCTTAATGAGTATTATTTTGGTTTATGTAACAATAGGCTTATTACTAAGACATGTATTCTTTTTAAAATTTAGGTATAATTTGAGAGAATAAAATTTACCTCTAAGTCTACAGTTCTGTAAGTTTTAACCAATGTATGTAGTCCTGTAACCATCACCGTAATCAACATTTGAATAATTTTATCACTCTCCAAATTCACACATACCCTTTTGTAGCTCTTTCCCTCAGTAGCTGGCAACTACTGATTGATTTCTTTTCCTACAATTTTCTCTTTTCCAAAATTTCATAAAAATGGAATCATACAATATGTAGCCTTTTGAATCTAGCTTCTTTCATGTAGCATAACGCATTTGAGATTTATCCATGTTGTTGCATTTGTCAGTGGTTCATTCCTTTTTTACTGCTAAGTAGTATTTCATTGCATGGATACACCATGTTCCATTTATTCAGTTCCCAGCTGAGAGACATTTGTTTCTAATTTTGGGTAATAACAAGTATTGTCACTCTATGTTTTTATTTGTTTCGGAAAAGGTCCAACAAAATGGTGAAAAGTGTACTTTTTATGGGTGTAGGTGGAGAAGGGTAGGGAAGTCTTGGTACAAAGGTACTACTAGAGTAAGTATTTGCGGTCAACTGGTATAATCAGACACGTCAATAATTCTCAGACTATGTTCCCAACAGTCACCACTGCTCTGTTGTTGCTTAAATCCAAGATTAGCCAGTTTGTTTTTTTTTCCAACTTTTCACCATTGATACATACCATTTTTCCAAATCTTAAGTTTCTGGTATCTCGCAGAGCTTACAATGGTACCTGCTTTAGCACAAAATCATTACACTGATTTTCCTGAGGTTTAATATAGTAATTTTGGGGGTGTACCACACAATCATGTAACCCCTAGGTGCCCCATCACTCAAAAAGAGTATGTTGTATGGAAAATATTCAAATTAACCTATTAGGAAGTCACAACAGGACTCTTCTTGTGCCAGTTTTGGTCAAGGCATGAAGACAATGTCTGCTGCATTTTTTCCTGAAGATCACCCAGCATAGCTGAGAGGCTTAGAGAGGCTGAGAAAGTGGAGAGTGGAGCCTGATGAAGGACCCTTGGGGAGAGTTGGTACTGATCCCTATCATACACCTCTAGTGTAATGAGGCAGAGTCCAATAGGACCATTTTCAGGTTAGCCTATAGCCAGCATGGGGTCTATTTATATCATTTCCAAAGGGCTACCAGGAGGGGTGAGCAGAGCAGAGCAGAGCAAAGGTAGGGTATCTGTCCTTAGTGCTGGGGAAGGAATAAAAGATGAGCTACAGGAAAATGGCATCAAGCCCATCAAAAGAGCTGCAGGCAAAACAGCTGTAGTCACGGGAGTGGGGTTAGCAGATTCCATTATTGCTCTGTCTCTGTCTTCTTTACCATCCTCAAGCAGCTGTGGGTACCGGCCACTAGCCACTCACAGCTGTACCCACTGTCTGGAGGACTGCCCTTGACTGACAGGAGCCCCCGCGGCCAGGAAGGCTTTGTAGTGCATGCCTGCCACCAATCTGGAGGCTGCCATGGCCAGTGACTGAAAGCGCAGAGGTATAAAAGCTCAGCCATGTTGCCTCAAGGCCTTACAACCTCCGTGCTGCAGTGCACGCTCCAGACTCTCTACGGGATCAGACTGAGACTGAACTTGAACTCTAAACTTCAGCCAAAACAGCATTTTTGCCAAGCTCTTTCTCCTGTCCCAACTTGGTACTCCTAGTCCCTCTGAGGTTTCTTCCAGGGGCTCTCCCCCAAAAATCATTTCCACAAGAATCACTGTCTTAGGCTTTACCTCTGAGACCTGACCCAAGGTAGAGGTCTCTGAAGAACCCACAAAAGCATGAGAGAAAAAATGGAGAATGAGACGGAGATAAAGACAAAGACAGAGACCTCATTTTAAACACCTGCAAGCATACAGAGTGTAATTTTGTTTACTGCTAGAGCAGTCAGGGTAGAACTTCCCTGCCTCCCCTTATCTCTTCACTAAGTTGAAGGGTCAGAAACCATGCTAGCAGAGTAGGAAGGGGATGTCTAACCAAACTAGTTAGGGCAAGAGAGCATACGTCAATCACACCCCTTTCCTTCCTCTAAGATCCCATCTCTGTCCTTAACCTTGAGACAGAAAACTTGCTTTCCTTCTGATGCAGAGGGTATGAATATTCTAATTAGTATTGAGATGAATTAGTTATCAGTCACTGAGATTCATCAGTAAACATATTATGTCAAAATACAAATATCTAAGTATTGGTCATCCTGGTAGCCCCCCAGATATCTCTGACTGAGAACTCTTATTTTTTCTAATTTTGTCAAGGACAGATAATTGACAGACATAGTTATATATATTTGAAATACACAACATGATGATTTGATTTCCACACACCCTGTGGAATAATTGCAAAGATCAAGATTACAAACACATCCATCACCTCGTATTGTTAACCCTCTTTTTTTTTTTTTTTGTGGTGAGAATGCTGAAGATCTCTGAGCAACTTTCAAGTATACAAGGCTGTATTATTAACTAGAATCACTGGCAGAGCACTTGCAGTTATTTTCTTCTTCTTCCTCTTCTTCTTCTTCTTCTTCTTCTTCTTCTTCTTCTTCTTCTTCTTCTCCTCCTCCTCCTCCTCCTCCTCCTCCTCCTCCTCCTCCTCCGCCTTCTTCTTCTTCTTCTTCTTCTTCTTCTTCTTCTTCTTCTTCTTCTTCTTCTTCTCTTCCTTCTTCTCTTTCTTCTTCTTCTTCTTCTTCTTCTTCTTCTTCTTCTTCTTCTTCTTCTCTTCCTTCTTCTCTTTCTTCTTCTTCTTCTTCTTCTTCTTCTTCTTCTTCTTCTTCTCTTCCTTCTTCTCTTTCTTCTTCTTCTTCTTCTTCTTCTTCTTCTTCTTCTTCTTCTTCTCCTTCTTCTTCTTCTTCTCCTTCTCTGTCGTCTTCTTCTTCTTCTTCTTCTTCTTCTTCTTCTTCTTCTCCTTCTCTTTCTTCTTCTTCTTCTTCTTCTTCTTCTTCTTCTTCTTCTTCTTCTTCTCCTTCTTCTCTTTCTTCTTCTTCTTCTTCTTCTTCTTCTTCTTCTTCTTCTTCTTCTCCTCCTCCTCCTCCTCCTCCTCCTCCTCCTCCTTCTTCTTCTTCTTCTTCTTTTAATGTTTATTTGTTTATTCATTGAGAGAAAGAGAAAGAGAGCACCTGTGAGCGGGGGGAGGAGTAGAGAGAGACAGAGACAGAATCCCAAGCAGGCCCAGCACTGTCAGCACAGAGCTCAATGCAGGGCGCAAACTCATGAAACAAGAGATCATGACCTGAGATGAAATCAAGAGTTGGACGCCTAACTGACCAAGACACCCAGGCACCCTGAAGTTGCTTTCTTCCTGGTAGCAGCTGGATCTTTTTCCTTCTCTTTTTAGCACAAGAAACACCCAGATTCCTAGAGGAAAGGGGAATTTATAATCCACGATGTCCTCGTTTTATGAAAACTCCAGTGAGGGAAGAGAAACAGCAAGACACAGCTTAGAGCATGGGACTAAGCAGGAAAGAATCAAATTTAGAATTGCCTTCACTCATTGGAAAACTCAGTGTGATGGGCCCTTTTAGGTACCTAAGTGCCTAGCTGCATTTTTTTTGAATTTCTAGTATTCCTCCAAATTTCTGGCACTAATGAGGTAGAGAGGTAATAGACTTAGCATTTTAAATTGACTGCCCTAGGTGAACTTGAATAAGTTACTTAATCTCTCTAAGCCTCAATTCCCTCACCTGTTAAATGGGGACAAATTAGTCAATGTCTATAGCGCCTAAAAATGTGCCTGATATATTCAATAACTTAATCATTAGCTTAGACTCTGGGGTAATTGAGAAATCAAAATCACTTCATTAGTAAGGAGATGCTGAGTATTATATTGTCAACAAAATTTTCAGTTGGTCTGATATTTCAAATTGTAACATTAAATAGTCTGATTTTAAATGCTGAGGTTATTTCCTCGAAAATGAGAGCATTGATTTACTCAGTTAAATTCAGTAGAAGTTTGGGTGTCTATGTTATATAAGGCAAAATTTGAGAATTCAATGCTTGTTAACTAAGTTATGGGTAGCTATCTATATCTATATCTATATATCTATATCTATATCTATCTATATCTATATCTATATCTATAATTTCCTTTTTGTGCTTGATCAGGATTCTTCATTAATTTGATACAGAAGGTCAATATTTATTGGCATCAAAGGGTGTTTTCACCTTAGCAAGAGACAGATATAAAATTTCTAAAAAATTTTGGTGCTTTCTTCCTGTTGCTCTGGGAAATAAAGCAATTCAATGTAAGTGCCCAACATTTGTGGTTAGGGTGCATTATCAGGGGCAGGGGATGATTCAGGAGGAAGTTGTAAGATATGGATCCTGATTCTCCAACTCTTCTCTCAGAGAGGAGATTCTTCCTCCCCTGGACTTATGTCCAGGACCTGGCCATGTTGAGAATAACTTGGTGTTTGCCTGACACTGTGTGTGATTCTAAAAGTTTAAGAGCATGGGGTTTGACGGCAGGCATACTACTTGGCTTCAATCTTAGCTCCACAAATTACACAAGTTATTAGCTGTGTGATTTTGGACAGTCTCTGTTTTCTTATCCATAAAATGAGAATAGCAATATCTATCCCATATGACAGTTGTGAGGATTAAATGAACAAATGCATGTCAAATACTTGGCCCTGAATCTGGCACATGATAGCACTAGTGTAGTTGTGACTGTTGGAATTGTCTAGTTAAAAAAAAATTTTCCTTTTACAACAGAATGATGAAGTATCATTTAAGACGTGCCAAAGGGTGGCGGAGCTATTTAATATCCAAATAATGATATCACTGATAATTTCTAACTAAGTTGAGGTCATTACACATTTTTAGCTAGGAGGGAAGTTTGGTGGAATGTAGAGGCCAGACTCTCAAAAGCATTTTCATTGTTTTAAGTATGCTTTTTGAAAATGTTTTTGGAGCACTACTATTAGCTGGGTATATCTCAAGTGTGTATCTTTTTTATTATTTTTTTTTAATGTTTATTTAATTTTCAGAGAGAGAGAGATAGCAAGCAGAGGAAGGGCAGAGAGAGAGGAGACAGGATCCAAAGCAGGCTCTGGGCTCTGAGCTGTCAGCACAGAGCCCGACATGGGGCTCAAACCCACGAACCGTGAGATCATGACCTGAACTGAAGTCAGATTGGACACTTAACCAACTGAGCAGCGCAGGTGCCCTTCCCAAGTGTATATCTTAATGTTGTCTTGTGCTTAACATTGCTTTTGATTCTGTACTGTGCTCACATAAGTCATTTCTAAAACAGAATTTTGGAGCTTAAGTACATATCTCTATTTGCAGCCACATTTGCTAAATTATTACAATATTATTAACAAAGGCATAATATTTTTTCAGGCAACAGTTTCTTAAGAATAAAAGCATGTGCCAAGGTAGCAGGAACAGTATTTAGTGATTTTTGAACTGTTGTTTATTATTTTTATTTTTTCCCTATAATCATTATTAAGAAATCATACATGTGTCATGGGAGAAATAAATCACTGGAGTAGGGTGCAAAATTACTTTTTTTTTATTGTAAAATTAACCATATTGACCTGGATAGTTATGTAGAATCTACGGAAGATTGCCTAACATTTTGAGTCCCTTACTTTATTTATCAAATGATGTGTTTATGTGCTGTTGAGCCTCTGGATTCTTTTTGCTCAGTCAGTGCCAATGCTGAGGCTCTTTGTGTTGACAACTTTAAATTGTGTATCAAGTTGACTATCACCACAACAATGCTATGTAACATGCCATTCCCAGACTTCATGGCTTAAAACAACCACTTACAGTTTTGTTTTTTTTTTCAATATAGTTGTGGTGGCTCTGCTGGTCCAAACGTGTCTCAGTAGGGCTCATTCATGCATCTGCAGTTGGCTATGGGTTAGCTAGGTGGTGTCATTGAACTTGGTTGGGTTCTCACATGGCCCCCGCCTCATGGCCAGCCTAGTCATATTCTTATGGTGACCACATAACAAAAGAGGAAGGAGAAATATTCAGGTCTAGTTCTGCCACTTACTGGTTCTGAGCACTTAGGTAGATCATTCAACTTTACTTTCAATATCTTTGTATGCAAAATGGGAATAATACTTCCTGTTGTGGGAGAATGTTGAGAATTAAATTAAATGTGATAAGGCACATCAAAGGGCTTTGTGAAGAGACTACAGAGCTGTTATTTTTATTTGTAGAATGACAGTAAAATATAGCAGTGGAGTAATAAAGAAAATGGATTTTCTGCTTACTGGTTTTTCAAAAATGGATTTTGTTGCTTACTATTTTTTTTCAAAAGCTGATTTTGTTGCTTACTATTTCTATCATTTAGTCAAAATTGAAACATGTTTTGTATCTCTATCCGAAGGATATGAAGACAGATTTTTGGCTTTCATCACATCAGCTCAGTAAGATCAAGGAATGTTCATTTCATTTTAACATTATATTTTGACTTCCTCTTCTGAATACTACTTCAGGCATATGGCAAAATAAACTTTCAAAATTAGTAGGCTTTGAGGAATAAATAATGATTTAAACATTCTTTCTTTGTGAAATGTAGAAAATATTCTGAAAAAATTCAGCTTTTAATTCTCCTGAGCTATGAGTTGTTGGATGTTATGATTGTAGATTCAAGTTGAAAATGACACTTGTTTTGGTACCAAATCAGTGGTAAAATTTACCTGTATTTTGGGTCAGTCCAGGTTCAAATTGAAAGTAATGCTTTTTAGCGTCATGGCCAGAATGGTTACTAACCAACCTCCACCAAAACAACCATTTAATACTAAAATCAAATGCTGCTGGGGGTTTTGCAAAACATTTTAAACCAGATTCACACACTTAGGTTTAGAACACTGGTGTGTGCAAACAGATTTTCTCTTGAAATCACCTTTCTAATCAAATTGTATTTACTTTTTCACTCCATTTCTTTTCCTCCTCCTCTACTTGCTGAAATACACACTATATTTTCTTCCTTAAATAATTTTTGTTGTTGTTGGAAATATTTTCTTCAGGAATTTGACAAAGTTAGGAAACTGGAAAAATGCTAGCACACTTCCATTCCAGTGAAGGTTGACACTGATTGTGATGTAATGGTGGGTGTGTGGTAATTTCTGAGATTGCTGATACTGCCAATGTTTGGAGAACTTTGGGCACATATGTTACTGCATCTTCGTATAATGAGGGAATAATGTTTTTAAATAGACTGATCATTCAACAGATTGATTAATTTGAGGAAAAATAAGGGGATGGAATTCTGCAAATAAAACCTCGTGAGTGATGAGAATTCTTAAGATGAAGGTTCTTAAGTTCCTGTTTCCTCGGCATTTGCCCTCTGGTGTGTGCTAGTTCTGCTGTCTGGGATTAAAATCCAACTTTTGCTTTTCTACTCTGATAGTGAAAACTGGTGGGAGATTCTTGTGTATTTCTGTCAATAATGTTTGGAGTAAGTGATCTGTCTTGATTAAGTGCCTCAGTCTTATAGCAGCACTTAAAAATTAGACAGCAGCTGCCTCAATCACATTTTGTACCCCTTCTGTTGATAGAGCAAAACAAACCCACGCAAACATGGAAGAAATTATCCACAGCAGATACCAGCCCCCGGGTCATACAGTAGAATGCATTGTTGTACCTAAACTCAAGATGAAAATACTGAACATTCCTTTAACCGTGTGTTTGTTGCCATACCATTGTGTTTTGTTTGCTGTTTTAAACTTTTTCTTTTACAATAAGTTTCACTGAAAGTGGTAACCATCATTCCCTTTCTCACTTTTGGCTTGCTTAGAATAAATGTCAGAATAAAAAAGATGGGGAAGATTACATTCTGACTTCTTCTCATGTTTTCCCGTTGAAGTTTAGTCTATTCTCCTCATCTTTTTTTGGCTAATTTTATTATATTAACATGTAAGGCTTTCAGTAGTAGGTTATGTGACTGAAGCTGCTGGCCATCTGACTAATCTCTCTGTGCCTTCATACAATTGTGGTCCACACCCATCCCCAGTATCATCACAAAATCCCTTTATTTCATTTTCACCCTTGATAGAACTAGAAGCCCATGTTTTAAAATTAATGAAAACCTTAAAACCAGATTAAATTTAGTTTAAGGAAAACAATTTATAATGCTTTGAGTTTGTGGTTAATTTTTTTGTTGTTGTTCCCTACATTGTTATTACTTCCTGACTTTCTTTTGATTGAAAGGTGGGAAGCTTCTGTACAAGATCGTCCAAGACTTACAGCATATAGAATAGCTGGGGCATGAGAGAATTTGACTTATAAACTGTTTGATTAATAGAGAAAAGAGGCAAGGCAGAGTGTCTTGTATTCAAAGATAAAGTTGTCCTTAAAAGTGTAAAATTAGAGCTTAAATATCTTGGAATGAAGATAGAAATAAAATTAATATTTATGTAGGTGTATGGGCTTAAGCGTCCTACAACCCAATTATATAACAGGGACAAAATAAGGTAACCCTGCTATAACATCTTGTAAAAGAAGAAGTGAAGTTATATAATTAGACTGCATTTATCAAGTAGCACATTCCACCTACACAGGCTCTGAAGAAAGAGGGAGGAGGTGGGCAGGGAAAGATTTCTAAGGAATAATGACTAAGAACAGTTTGATACGTGCATTGGTATCATTCTTTCAAACTTTTTTATATTATCATGCACAATATCACTCAGGTGCCTATGACCTTATGGCTTTATTTTTTAAAAGCTTTGATCAAGCCAGTCTTTGGGGCAAAAATAATAGCTCTGCTATTTGGGAAATAGCCAGTGTTTGCCCCTTAAGAACCAAGTCTGAAGAAAGAGGGCAAGAGCCAATAACTAAGAACATATATTTGGATTGTTTTCAAGTATTTTCAGTATTGGGAAGTAGAGTTTTTCGGTGTATAGAGAACAAACACATTCTGTGTGCCTTGAGATGTGTGAGCTAGAAGATTAGACTTCGTAATATTATCACTGTTGCAGATAATGTGGTATGTTTCATTACCAACAATGTCATGGGAAGATACAAAAGAGAGAAAGAAAAGAAAGATGTCAACAAGGGGCTTTATTGTGGTAATCAATGGTTATGATAGGGGTAATCAATCTAGCAGAATCATTCCAACCGCCATGATTACAGTTGTTTCTTTTTCTCATTCAACAACAGTTTTGGTAAGACTTTACTCATTCCTGTGCTATTAAATCTGAAACAACAGTAATTCCTGATTAAGACGTGTTTTTTTTTTTCTTTCTTTGAGTACACCCAAATTGGAAAATTAAATTCTAGGGGCGCCTGGGTGGCTCAGTCGGTTAAGCGTCCGACTTCAGCTCAGGTCACGATCTCACGGTCCGTGAGTTTGAGCCCCGCGTCGGGCTCTGGGCTGATGGCCCAGAGCCTGGAGCCTGCTTCCGATTCTGTGTCTCCCTCTCTCTCTGCCCCTCCCCCATTCATACTCTGTCTCTCTCTCTGTCTCAAAAATAAATAAATGTTAAAAAAAAAATTAAAAAAAAAATTCTGAATCATTTCCCAGATTGTTTTCTACTGTTTTCTCCAAGGTTGGAGAAACCAATCGAGGTTGGTAAACCAGTTAGATATATGTCCACATACCAATTCAATGAGGCACCAAAAGTTTAATGCCTTTGCTTGTCTCAAATTTAAATTGACAACTTTAGTCCAAGAAATAAAAAAAAAAAATAAAGTCTCTGCTAAATTAAATGTAATTGCTGAAACAGCCAACATCATAATCAACATATAGCTACTCTGCCACCATTTGCATCTGTGCTCCCTCTGAATACCAAACATCTGGTGGTGAAGATACTGTGTATGTGTAACTTCCCTGTTTTCAATGTAGTTATTCTCTCAGGGATAGAATTGTGGAACTCAGAGAACAAACAAGAGGTAAGCAGTGATCATAGACATGTAACAATGGTTCCTGAAACATGGGCTGATCCCAGTTAAAGAGGTAGTAATAAGTGGAAAACAAAAATTGCCCAACAGCTGAGAAGAAATTGCTTCAAATTCTGCTCTGTGGAAGTAACCATCATTAATGTTGGATGAACTAAATTTTCACAAGTTGGGGGGAGGCGGTGGTTTGGCAAATAACCTGAGTCCACATTTAAAGACATTTGGTAGGTAATTTAATCATTTCATAGTATTTATCTCTCACAAATTATTCCTAAAATGTTATGGTGTGAATACCATGGGCACTGATGTGAGACTGATCTGGGTTCTGATCTCGTCTCTTCTGTATGAGGCGTACTTGGACAAAGCTGTTTCCTGATTTATAATGTTCAGATAACAAGAGTTCACAGAGGTAATAACCTAGAAGATGCAAGTATATCTCCATATATAAACACTGTTGAAAGCAATATAAAGGGAAATACAGAAAAAAAAAACCCTCATCATATTGATATTAGTAATATTACAGATATCATAAGTAAGAGTAAGAAAAGTTGATTGGGACTTTCAATTTAAGAACTTATTTGAAATGATGGATAATCAGTATTAGCAACTTTCCATATTTGCTTTCAGTCTTATTTCAAAGCACAGCACTGTTTTTGTAAAACACACACTTATATATGTATGTATTGTTTATATGTCAGATAATGAAAACAAAAACAAAAATTAGGATTTTTTTAAAAAAGTCATCTGAAATGCTACCACCCAGAAATATCTATCATGAACATTGGATTAATGTCATTCCAAGTATACTTCTAAGCATATATGCAGATATAAATACAGGGAGAAAGATTAAAACATAGTTTTATAGTAATAGGATTAATCTGCAGCTATTATTTTAAGATGGAGCCTTAGATTTTGGATTTTATATTAATTGGCTTCCTATAAAGCACAAGAACATTCACTTCCTAATGTGTCTCTCCCTCTCCACCTGCCTCCATGTTTTAATTGTTGTTATTTGTGTTTACATTGTGTATTCTTAACACATTCACAATGTCCTAGAACCATAATTTCCATATGTGATTAGTATCAGCACTCTATTTCAGTGAAATCAATGTTATTCATCCACCATGTACCATGGTATTGCATGCCCAAAATATTTATCTTGCATCTTTTCTGAATTCACTGTATTTCATTCTCATGGTCTATTTAAAAAGATTTTTTTAGGAAAGTTTGATAGGCACATGTGTTTCACGCGGGCTTTCGTTTTTGCCAACATCACTGTTTTACCTGGAAGCTGAATAATGCTTTAGTTCAATGCAGTATTCTTAGGGTGTATTTGTAACCATTGCTTCATGGTCTTCTAGCACCAAGTATTGCTGTGCACCAGTCTAAGGAGAACCTAATCTTTCCCTGAAATGGGTTGTTTGTTTATGTCCGGATGCTTTAAAAATTGTTTTCTTGGGGTGCCTGGGTGGCTCAGTCAGCGTCTAACTCTTGATTCCGATTCAGGTCATGATCTCAGGGTCCTGAGATCGAGCCCCGGGTCAGGCTCCATGCTGGGCCTGGAATCTGCTTAAGATTCTCTCTCCCCCTCTCCCTCTGCCCCTCTCCTGCTCTCTCTCAAAAAAATAAAATAAAATAAAATAAAATAAAATAAAATAAAATAAATAAAAAGCATTTATTTTCTTTGTTTTCCTCTAGACTGGGATATTTTGCATAGTTGTTTTGCCCTTTTCTTCATCTTGCCTGAATGCCCCTTTTCAAACATTATGGTTTTTCTAATAAAGTATTGGTGGCTTCTTGACTTTCTTTCTTTATCTGAGACCAAAGTGTTTTCCCTTCACAAGTGATGGTTTGAAACCTGAATGTTTTGAGTTTTTTCTGCTTAGAAAGGAAGGCTGGAGGGACTATTGATGTCATTTTTGTTCTTTCTTAGAATACCAGGGTCTATTTTCTCTTCTGACATTTTGCTAAATGTCCTAGACCAGGTTTACCAGGTTTATATCACTGTATATATGCGTGTGCATGTGCATATGTAGGGGAGAAGGGGTGCTTCTTGTTCCCATAGGGAGGCAACCTTAGACTTTAGTTGGCCTTCTCGATTCAGACGAAGCATTGATGGATTCTGCCCTTGCTTCAAAGAGAATCATTCTCTCCCATTTTCCTGGCTCAGAGGCATTTCTGCTATTCTTCGGACAAGGAAAACTATGAGGACACCTACCTCTGCATCTTGTTTCTTTCTCACTTCGTGGTTGTGGATGAGAATTCTCAGTGAGTTTGTACTCAGCCATCGGCTTGGGGGAGGGATCCGTATTTGAAGGCAGTGACTCACAGCAACTCTCTGTCCCAGAAACTTCTGTTATTTTCTTAGCTGTCAGAGTTATTGCATCGGGTCAAGCTTCATTTCTTGTTTGTTTGTTTTTCTTTTGTTTCATGTTTAACTGTTTTTACTCTGTTTAAAATGTATTCTGCAAGACAGTTTCATCCTCCATGTTAACCTGAAAATCAGTGCAGGATTTTGAGGTAAGCCGAGAAAGTTGCTTCTTTGGCCTTTGAAGATAGTGTGCTGTCCCTGTGGGGTAACTGTCCAGAGGCGTAGAACCACGTGTGAGCGTGTGAGCATGTGAGCCAAGCTTAAGAGAAGGATATTTAACTGAACACTCTGTCATTTATTTTCTTACTCTTAGCTCTTGCTGGTGTCAAGGATCTTGTATTTTCTCCAAGCTTTTTGTTGTTATGTTGTTGCTGTTACCACTTACAAGCCAAATAAGAAGATTCACACCTCACTGACTTTCTTGTTGTTGGGAAATTCTTATTTCCCTCCAGATTTATTTTTCCTTGCTCTGAGGAGATTCACAAATTGGAAGGGAGAGGGGAATATTCAGATAAGAATCACTATCAAGATTGTTTTAAAACTCCTGCCTCTTTAATGTTTTGAAAGAAAAAAAAAAACTTAACAAACACCCCCCTCGCCAGTAGTTTTAAATAAAATATGCTTAAAATTTGAAGGCCTTTTCCCTTTCAATATGCGTGTCTGTAGGAATTATCACTGATTGGAAAGGTAGAATTACATTGGATTAACGTCTCCAGATAAAGAGCTACCTTTCCGTGTTTTACTTTGAAACACTATTAGTTGAAAAATTATCGAAAATATTTTTTTCTGGGCATACATTCCTTTTCATGTGTGAGGATCACAAAGTATAATTAGGTTTCCCTGCCGTATCCTTCACTGTGTGGAGTGCTGCTTGAGAAACCTGCCTCATATGTGGTTGTAAGGAAAAAGTGAACAAATAGAGAGAGAGCACTTGGTGAATGCTTAGTATGTATTACCTATAGCAGCAACTGTTGTAGTTGTATCGTCCAATGGAAATTTCCTTATTTGGCTTTGCTCTTCTTGAACATTCTTTTGAGGTAATTTACACCTTAAATGAGATTTTTGCATAGCATTTTAAAGCATAAACTCTTTGGGTTTTCCATTTGAACTTTCGTCTGGGATGTCTTGGTTTCATTGGGTCAAAAGTTGATATAAGTGAAGTCACTGGAACTCTGATGGGGACAGGCCTTCCTAATAGTTCTTGCAACAGTTCTCCGAGTCTGTGTCTCCCGGCCCAGGACATTAAGAAAATCACATATGCAACAGCATATCCGTGGCCTTTCTGTGAGCTCCTGTGGAGCTCATCATGCACTATGTTGCATTTCTCCAAGAGTTCTATTCCCTTTGCACACATGAAAATTATGTTGAATCATTTTTATACGACGATGCCATCTTCACGAGCCACCCACAAAAGTATTTCGAATATGAAAGTATTTCGAGCATAACATCCTAAATCTAGATTATTGTAAATAAACGATTATTTTACTTGATGATTCGCTTTGGATTTTCTCTTTAAGGTGCTATGACTATTTCATGGCCTTCATGCTAATCAAGAATATTTCTTGGACCTGCATCTTTGGCACCACTTGAGTGATTGTTAGAAATGCAGAATCTCAGGCCCCAGCCCAGACCTACTGAACTAGAATTTGAATTTTATCAAGATCCCCCAGAATTTCACATGCACATTAATGTTTAATGTCACTGTACTCATGTAGCTGGGGCCTCCTTTGATAGGGGAAACCATAACACTCAAAAGAAACATGGACATAGAAGGCCTTGAAACATGTGAAGCAGAAACTCCCTACTCATGATAAAAATTTGCAATTTAAAACTACAACTAAATACTCTTAATAGATTGGTAAAAATGCAAAGGGATGACAATATGCTTGTGGACTGTGGGGAAACTCACACTCACATTGCTGGGAATTGGCGAATTGGTGGGAAAAGAGCAAGATGCAGAAAAATAAATATAGTATTTGTTATCTTTTGTGTGAACAAAGGAACAAAACCAAAAATAAATATTTGAGTTAGCCTGTATGAGCATTTAAAAAAAAACAACAACAAGTCTGCAAGCACACATAAGCAACAAATTAAGTATTTGCAATACATGTAACTGTTGAAGAGCTTGACAGGACCTATAGGTAACTCCTAAAACTCCATAAAAAATTGACAGGTGTACTGGTGAGAAAATGGACAAGATCATTGAACAGACCATTCATTAGTGAATAAGATGTTCATGTAAGAGAATATCAAATAGCCAATAAATGGATGAAAAACTGATCAACCTCATAATAATAATGAAAATTCAAGCCAAGAAGAGCTATCAGTCTCCACCTACCAGATGGCCAAAATTAAAAACCTTCACAGCAGCAAGTTACCAGACACAGAAATGGGCTGGTGCAGTGTAAATTGGTATAAGCACTTTGAAAAACTATTTGACATTTTCTACTAAAATTGAGCATGCACATTCCTATGAGCAATCCTAGTGCCAAGTATATACCCCATGGAAATGTATTCTTATATACTCTAGGAAACAGGCATAAGCATTATTTGCAATAGCTCCAGACTGGAAACAACACAAATACCAACAACAGTCAGATAAGCATGGCTCTCAAAAAAACAAAACAAAACAAATCTCAAAGAAAACAATAATAACCAAAAAACAGAAAATAAGCGTAGGAGATTATGTAGAGAAATTGGAACCTTCGTGCATTGATGGTGAAAATGTAAAAGTTTGGTGCAGCATCTATGGAAAACAATGTGGCAGTGCCTCAAAAAGTTCAAAATAAAGTTACTATACAATCCCTCAGTTCCACTCTTAGGTATACACACAAAGAGATTGCAAGTAAAGACAGGTCCTTATATGCTAACGTTCATAGTGTTATTACGAACATTGTCAGTGTTATAGCCAAAATGTGGAAACAACCCAAGTGTGCACACAGATGAATGGATAAGCAAAATGTGGTATATCCATACAGTGGAATATTATTCAACCATAAACGTAAATAAAGTATCAATGCTACAACATGGATGAACCTTGAAAACATTATGCTAAATGAAATAAGGCAGTCACAAAAGGACAAATATTGATGATTCCACTTATATGAGTTATTTAGAATAGGCAAATTCATAGAGACAGAAAGTAGAATAGTGGCTACTAGGGCCTGGGGCAAAGGGAGGATGGGGAGTCATTATTTAATGGGTACAGAGCTTCTCTTTGGGATGACGAAAAAGTTCTATAAATTGTAATGATGATTGCAATACTGAATGTACTAAATGTCACTGGATTGTACACATAAAATGTTTAAAAAGGTATATCTTATGTTATGTATGTTTTCCCATAATAAAAAATAAGACAAATTATACTATGTGCATAGAAGAGAATATCGTATGGTGATGAAAACATGCTACAACTACACTCAACATGATGAATGTCTCAACTTTACTGATGAAAGCTATACACAAAATAATGCATAACATTAAATGGATGTAAGTACATACATAGCAATGACAAAATAGGTGAAACTAAACTACAGAGTATTGGGATGAGAATGAAGTGATTACATTAGAAAGTACTGAAACAACCACCATGGAAGGCAGGTCCAAGGCTGGGAATGGGTACAGATCAGGGGGTCAACGAGAGGTCTACTGGGATGCTGGCGCTGTTCCATTTCTTTAGGTATTCACTGTATAATGCTTTGTTTAAGTGTACATTTTAAGTGCGTTTTTCAGTAGGTATTGTATTTCATAATAAAATGTTTAAAAAAGTAATAAAGGCAGTTAGGTCATGAGTAAGTTAGTGGGAGAACCAGATATAGGAAGCATGATTATTTTAATTTTATGCCATTTCTATTTCATTTTTTAACTCTAAGGTTATATTACATTTGTTTATTTTTATTTGAAATACTATACCAGTAAGCTATCAAATGACCTGGATTAGATAACTGGAGAAAAAAATGTTGATTTTACATATTTAACCTATACAGCCTTCCAGAAAATACAAAGACTTGCTTTGAGTAAGTATCAAAACCAATATATCTTAAATACAAATATTAAATTAAATTTATCTTCAGAATCCAACCTAGGTCATTCAAAATCAGGCATTTAAATATTACAAAAAGAAAGAAAGAAAAGAAGGAAAGGAAGGAAGGAAGGAAGGAAGGAAGGAAGGAAGGAAGAAATAAAGAAGGAAGGGAAAAAGGAAAGGAAGGAAGGAAGGAAGGAAGGAAAAGGAGGAAAATGGATTCATTTGTTCCATCTTGAGACTTAACACTGCTTGGCCAAGGCTTAATCTGGGTAGCAATTCTTCCCACAGAGAAGTCTCCCAGCAAGCCAAATTAACTTCCTTGTTTGGATCATGCATTAAATTTCTGAATAAAGCCGTTTCCCTGCAGAGAATCAGGAAGCATTTGTGGGCAAGAAGATTAAGCTTCCTCTGTGAGAATATCACCTGTTACTCTTGGCTCATTAGGCAACAACTTCTTCCCTGGTCCATGGGCTTTGTTCAGGTGTCTCTATTTATGACTGCACAAAAAATTAATAACCCTGCCTAAGAGTAAAATCTTATTTGGGGGCAACATGGCATTGAAAATTGAGTAAGAATTGGGATAAACAATGTCAGCCTGTTTCTTTGGAGACTTTGTGTTTAGCTATCAAAGCAGAAGGATGTTGGGAATCTGTAGGGCAGCTTATCAAGCATAGTCCAGAACAGCTTATCAAGCAGGGTCAGTTTAGGAAAAGATATGTTTTAGGGAGCTTGTGGTTTATTTCTGGGCATCCATTTTCACTTGAAATCACTGGGACCTCTTTTTGTACTAAAATAAGAAGTCATGTAAGTGAGCCTAATATTCTTTTTTGTTTTAAATGCTTGTTTTATTTATTTATTTATTTTTGAGAGAGAGAGAGAGAGAGAGAGAGACAGACAGACAGACAGACAGACAGAATTCCAAGCAGACTCCACACTGTCAGTGCAGAGCCCAATGCAGGGCTTGAACTCATAAACTTTGAGATTGTGACCTGCGCTGAAACCAAGAGTCAGATGCTTAACCAACTGAGCCACCCAGGCACCCAAACCTAATATTCTTTTTAAAGCATTTGTTTTTCCTGTGCTGTTTGTTTGATTAAATAATTTTTGAACACCTTATTGTAGAAACCGTGAATTCCCTTCAGTAAATAATACAGCAGCAAAGATCAGATATTTAAAAGTGCATAGAAAATGAAGGTGTTCATTTATAAGATCTATTTAAACTTTCGGGCCCATTTTATCAATAAATCTTTACACAACTAAAGGACAGAGATCTACACAGATAGTTCAATAAGGTAATGCTTCTGAATTCATTCCCAAATTGACTTTGTGACTTTGGCCTAAAAAAATTCTTAAAAGTGTAGGTAGAAGATGTTTCATAGTGTTATTTTTTTCATATGGTTGTATTTTCACTTGTGCCTTTTATGTTTTCCCTAATTTACTTTAAAATTAACAGATAAAGCTAATGTGCTTATCATTCAACAAATATGTGTTTTTGTTTATAAATGTGCCTTTCTTTTATCCTTTATAATTTTAGTTGAGGAAGATACAGCGTGCCTGAAATGCAGTCTGCCTAGTCATTCAGAAACTTAGGGATGTTTTTCACTTTATTGTTACATATTCCTGGTATATCTAATATATTTTGCAGCAACTCATTGCCTTAAAAGGAAAACTTCGGATAAACTCTCATAGGAAAATCTGACCTGGAACATTTAAAAATATTAAAATATTTTTCTAAATAAATATCTGTATGTATACAATTAAAACACTCAGCACTCAATATGTCATTTCACATTTCATAACTTGTAACTATTGTATATATTGATTTGTGTCTCATATGGGTCAGCGTGGTCTCCCATTAGAATGTGCTATTTCTATGTGGTGCAGTTTCTCTGACAACACAGATAATACCAGCTATGGGGATCAGCTGTATGTCAAGCATTTAATGTTCCACTTCCTGCTGGTTTTAATTTTTAATAAAAAGAGGAAGGGTATAAAGATGAAACAGAAGTAATCTAAAGTGTGTAAATCGTGCTTTCTCTCCTTGTGATCCTAATCTTGACTTTTATTGCCTCATTGAGGAACAAGGTTGTATGTGCCCACACTGTTAAACCTAGATTAGGTCAGCTGGCCATGTTAGGCAAAAGATAGCTCTTTGGCTCTCTGCTTTAAAGCTAGCTGTCTGATGTTTCAGATTTGCATTGGAAGGCAATGAAGGAATATCACAAACATTCACTCTTCCTCTAGATCTTTAGAAGGAAGGTATTTTAATAAGTTAACTCTGTTCTGATTTTGGTCAGTGATGAAATAATTTTCATTTTGTGTGCTATCCAGCAAAAAAAAAAAAAAATGACAGCCACAATACGGAGGCAGGATGTAAATATTTTTTTATTGCCTTAAATTCGCTTATTTAAAAAACAAGCAAAATAAAGGAATATAATCAATGGCAAGGGTTGTAGTTTGTTTTGCTTTGTTTTTTGACTATGTATGTCCAAGTTAGGTCTTGTCCCGACTCCTTTTTTTTTTTTTTAACTGCTTTTAATTAAACCCCTGTTTCTCTTTGTTTAATACTATTTTCTCCCATGAAATAATAAGGGATCAAGGTAGAAATTTTGGAAAGTGTGCATGTTAGTTAGAATATGAGTCTGGCTGCTGTAACAAAGATCCCAGTGACTTACTATTACAAAAGTTAATTCTTTCTTTTAAAATGCTTATTTATTTTGAGAGGGACACGCGCGCGTGCGAGAGAGAGAGAGAGAGAGAGAGAGAGCGTGCGCGCTCGAGTGGGGGGAGGGGCAGAGAGAGAAGAGAGAAAGAATCCTAAGCAGTCTCTGTGCTGTCAGTATGGAGTTCAATATGGGGCTCCATCTCATGAACCATGAGATCATAGATCTGAGCCAAAATCAAGAGTTGGATGATTACCTGAGTGAGCCACCAGGTGCCCCGATTATAGTTTATTTCTATCCCACATTACTTACCCTGAGATAAGCAGTCAAGGGCTGATGTGGTATCCACGGTGTCCAGGACCTGGGCTCTTTTCTTATTACTATGCTGCCGTTTTGAAGCATTGCTTTAACCTCATGGTCTCAGATGGCTGCTTCAACTCCAGCTTTCCAGCAAGAAGCAGAAAAAAGAAAAGAATATTCTGTACATTCCCAGAAGTCTTATACATCACTACCATCTAAATTCCATTATTCTGGGCTCAGTCACACAAGGAAAACTGGAAAATCTAGTCTTAATTTCATATGGTCATGTGCTCAGGTCAAAGTAGTGTACAGTACCATAGGAAGAAAGGAAGACTAAATATTGGCATATTTCCTTCCATTATTTTAATGCATTCAGTATTGTAAAACCGTATTACACTATATGTTAAAATATGCTGTTTTTGTTTAATGTACTAACACACCCTGAATATTTCTGTCAATATTTAACAACCTTCAAAACATTATTTTAATGGTTGAATAGTATTACATACTATGTACATATCATAATATATTTAACTAAATTCATAATTTTGAATATTAAGAACTTTTTCTAAAGACACCAATATTTATAAATGTTTTTGTGGCTAAGTTCCTTAACTTAGATACAATGAACATTGTAAGGTTATTAATAAGTTCAGAAAGGTGATACAAAGTTATATTCCCTCAGTTAAGTCAAGAGTACTTACTGCCCTAAACTTTTCCCACTACTCAATAGCATACTTTTTAAGACTTGAGAGTTAACAAGTGGTGTCTTATTATTATTTTAATTTCAATTCCCTTGATAGTGAACAATATCGAAACTTTAAAAATGTGTTTTTGACAATTTGGGCATCTGGTTTGAATTTCCTTTAAGTGATGTTTTTCTCTTTTACAACTTACTAACTTATGAGAGCTTTTTGTGTGATACAGATATTATAATTTGTTTACATATATTATAATTTATATTTCTTTAAATATGTTTAAATATTTTCCCAGTTTGGAGGTTAGTCTTCTCTTTTGATAAATATTTGTATTCTTGGAAATGTATTCTGTTGCCATGTTTACAACAAAGATTTTATTTATATTCACTCAGCAATCACTCAATGTGCATTTAATGAGAAAATCAAAGAGTTAACAATTAAGATTTATTCCCCCATTTTACTGTACTTAATGCTTACTGCTAGCTTTTTCTTCTTTAATCAAGACTCTCCTATTCTGGAGCTTTAATTTTGATTTGTATCTTGGTTGACTAGAGTAGATACTTTAATGATACTTTTGAGAAAGGTTGCATATATGTTATGTTATGCTTGAGGTGCTCAAGCATATCAAAATATCCTTCTTTGACTTTACCCGCATGCTTGGGTGATTGTATAGAATCCTTCATTATAGCTGTTTGCCTTCAGAACTCTGCTGACCTTTTACCTTCTGGTATGGGATAGAAGAGGTGATTTTTATTATTTTTTTTTTGTTAGATACTGTTGCTATTTTTGTTTTGTCTTTCCAAAAGCTTTTAGATTTTTTTCTCTTCCGTGAAATATTAAAAAAAGAAACCAACTCAATATGACATGTGTGGATATTAATAATCTTTCATAATTTTCTCCTGGAATCTCAAGAGTTAGTTTTTATAGACAGACTTGGAAATGTTCCCTTCCATTCTGTCCTTAATTTTTATTTTTCTAGGGTCTGTCTGGACCCTATGTCTCTGGAGTATCAGTTTACACTATTTGGGTTTACTTTTACTTTTTATATGTATTATCTACTTTCTCATCATCTTTATATATTTTTCCCCCATTCTGGAAGAGTTTAAAAGGCTTGTTCCTGCACCAATGGTTTGATTTTTCTGCTCTGACAATTGTGTGTCCTATTTCTAACAAAGATTTTAATTTTGCTATGGTACTTTTCTTTCTTGGCATTGTATTTCTAGCCTATCCAGCTCTTGTTTTGCTTCTGCCTATGTCTTAGTTCCTGATTTATCGCATTCTCGGGCCTTATCTTCTCATTGTTTATATCGTTCTTGTTTTAAGGAATTTTATTAATCCTGTAAAGCAGATGCTTCACTTATTTTGCTTTAGTAAATATTTCCCCAAATGTATGCTCCTTCTCCTTGTTTTGGTTTTTCTGCCTTTTTGTAATATACATGATGCTGTGTTTTTAGGGCTCAAGCTTTTAAAAAAAATTTATACCTTTTAATAGTTAATTCATTTTTTTAAGTTTCTGTATTTATTTTGAGAGAGAGAGTGGGGAGGAGGAGCAGAGAGAGAGAATCTTAAGTGAGCTCTGCACTGTCAGTATGGAGCCCAATGCGGGGCTCAAACTCATGTACCATGAGATCATGACCTGGGCCTAACCCAAGAGTCAGACACTTAACTCAGTGAGCCACCCAGATGCCCCATTCTTTTTTTTAAGTTTGTTTATTTTTTTAAATAGTGAGTGCTTGAGCAGGGAGGGACAGAGAGAGGGAGAGAGAGAATCCCAAGCAGGCTCGGTGCTTTCAGCTTGGAGTCTGATTCAGGTCTGGATCCCATGAACTGGGAGATTATGACCTGAGCTGAAATCAAGAGTCAGGCCCTTAACCGAATGAGCCACCCAGGAATCTCAATTTACTCATTCTTGAACAAAGAGTTGTCTCTGATGTAGATCTGACCGTTACCCATAAGCATGAAAAAATGGTTTGATTCTTGGATCTTTTCATGTGTCTATATTTAAAAAAGGTTTTTTTGTTTATTTTTTAAGGAATCTTCTGGATATTGTATTAATATATTTATACTGCTAGTTCAGTGACTTAGTTGCTGGAAGGGCATGGTAGCTTTCTGTATTTAACTTTCTAGTTGGCCTTTCCTCCTTATCAGGTACATAGTGTGACCCATGTATGACCTTGTACCTGCTACATCATCCTGCTACACCATCAAAATACACTCCATCTCAGAAAGATGATCAAAAGTTTGCTTGAATAGCTTCTTCCTAAGACTTTCTGCTGGGGCATGCTACTCCCATGGCCTCCTCACCTGTACCCACCAATTAGGGGAGGCAAGGTTCCTAGGATCCTGCAAAGATTGCTTCCAATCATGTTGTGTTTATTTCTCAAGATGGAGGTGTGCAAGATAGCCCTTAATGTTTCCCTTCTCACTTATATGTAGCAGAAGTTTGATGTTGAATATTGCTGGTATTGTGTCAGGGCTGATGTAGTATTCTCTGCATTTGTAGTCAATTTTGTAGTCTATTGGCCATTTTAGAATGGATCTGAGAGGCATAGCACAAAATGGTAATATAATGTTTTTTCAGGCTTCCATCCTATGTGTAAGTGCCAAGTTTATATATATACTTTTGTAATTCCCATAGTATATGATGATGTGATTTAAATATTATTTGGTGTTCTGGCAAAAATTATTTTAATGATTTCCCCCAGTTCATGGAAGTATCATATATTACTTTTCTACTTCTTCTTGTTGTCTGGCTCTCTCCCATTCACGACAGTCAGTGATTTGCTGAGGTTGGCCCCAGGATAGATTTGTAGGTTCCCAGGTGAGGTGGCTCCCATTTGGATGAGGGCAGTTTTTTAGAAAAGGCAACTCTGAGCTGTTAGCAGCCAACACTCTGAGGAGCTAGAGAATGGGGATCGCCATTCACAGCATCCCATGTATGAATTCTATACATTTCCTTCCACGTGAATTGCATGTGTATACTTTTTACCCATTTTCCCCTTTGTCAATTGTTAATTAATTGTTAGTTATTGGGCAGATAGTTACTGGTTGCCTATTAAATGTTAGAGCTCTTGAATGTTTCTATTAGATTTCTTTTAATGAAATTCCAGGGGTTCATTTTTTAGAGTTCTTTATATTAAGGACAGGATCTCTTTACAATTAGGCCATTATCATTTTTTAATCTATTATATTTGTAATAAAATAGTTTCCTAGTTTTCTGTTTTCCTTGTGACTATATAGATGGTTTTAGTCTGAAGAAGTTGAAAGCCTTGTTCTCTTGAAATTACCAGTAAAGTTTTCTATATTTCTCTCATTTGTTTTATGCCCAAACAAAGTCATGCAAGACATCTGTAAAGCTGATAGATACTCAGATCCATGCTTTTTATCTCTTACTTTAGTATTTATCTTTTCTTAATCCAACAATTTAGTTTGATTTTTTGTGATAAGTGAGACTCAAATGAATATATTTTCTTCAGAGATCACCAGCCAATTTTTACAGTGCTGTTTATTAAATATTTCTTACATGTTCTTGTGTGAGTTTCTTTATCTATACCCCAAAGGATCACACTTCAACATTCCATCATTATATATATAATATATATTTCTATTTATGTGTACATATATTGGTACAATTCTTCATGATGCTGCTATATAATATTATTTACATCTTATTAGATATAATGCAAATATAATTTTATATATGTATTTAGCATAGTTTTTCAAGTGTCAGGGATGTTTAAAAATACAGAGTTTGTGATTAGAATAAAGGAGACAAGACGTCATCAGTGTATTGATGAGAACTGTCACCCAAAACACTTCATTCTGTCCCTAGGAGGCTTGCTGGGCATGTGGGGAGGGACAGAGAGCCAGATGGTTCCTGTGGTTCCATGTCGATGATTCCTACAGGGATGGAAAGCAATTACTCAGTACCAGTCCCCTGGGAGGCTGTCGACAAGGCAAGCATGTTCCTTGCATTCATCTCTACAAGGTGTAATAATTAAGCCAACAGAATCATAGCATCTGCCTGATGGATGTACAAAGAATCAGCATGGACCCTTCTGGCTTGTTCATCACCTCGATGTCACCTACACAGACTAGTAATTGCTCAAGGAATTTATGGCATTTACATGTGACAATGATCTTTGCTTCATTACAGCTTCAGAAACCAGTGGGCAGTTAAAAACCTATTTATAACCAGTGAAAATTAAGCATTGAGGGTTTCGGTAGCTTATACTGATATTACCCTTAAGAAAGATTCTAGATGTTTTCATTGAGAAACAGAAGAAGGTATGTGGTGAATTTGGCCATTTTGGTGCTCATGGTTGGCAACAGCTCATTAAGTGCACTATAAACTAGAAGACTTCTCTATTCAAGATGTAACTGTCAACTGTGTGTGTCTCCATGATTCAGGCTAGTGCCAGCTGGACAGCAGGACATAGGGACATAGGGACACGTTCCAACCAGGACTTAGGGTGTTTTCAACAAATCGTGACATTTATGTTTTAGATCTGTCCTTCTCCACTCTTGGATTCCATCAGGAGGCCAATGTAAATGGGAAAAGGGCCTTTTGCTACCCTGCTTCCCACCTGGAGGGCCCAGAGGCTACAAGGAAATGGGAAGTGGCTGTTCATCTGGAGAGCTGGAACTCTGGTCCTGGGATGCTGGAAGGGAAAGAAAATTCTGGAGAGAAAACATACTATCTTATGTCAGATTCTCTAGAAGCAGAGCCAGAGATGGGGATTCTCGGGCAAGTGATTTATTGAAATGCTCTCAGAAGAATGAGAGTGAGGGAATTGGAATAGGGGAACAATAGAAGATAAGAAAAGGTGGAGCAGGAGAGGTCTCGCCTCAGCCTGGCCCCATAAGAAGTTCTGGAGTATGAGTTGTAACACAAGTACACCAGCATGTCATTGGCCACCAACAGCTTCCCCCTCCCAGGGGTGAGTGAGTACATCACCTTCCAGCCACCTCTAGCCAAAGTGGTACTCCTCAGCCAAAGGCAGTTCTCCTGAGAAGACTAAATGGGCGCTGTTATCCAGCACTTGCAGCATCTGGGGAATAGGGGCACCAACCCATGCAGGGGGACTGACTGGGGCACTGAAGCATCAACTCCAGTTACCAGTTTGACCTTCCTTTTCCTGTCGCATGAAGTCTATTAGCCTGTTTTGTAGGAACCATGGTCCTTATCACTAGCTGGAAATCTCTGATTTGTTTACTGCTTCTTAACTGTTTATTCTCCACTAGATTTCATAAGCCCCATATCTCATCAGTACCGTATCACCAACAGTGCCTGACACATAGCAAGTACTCAGGACATAATTTGTTGAATGCATGAGTGAGTGAGTGGGGGTGCGGTGAGGTAGGATGGCAAAGAGGCCCATTTGAGACCATGTGTGTAGTACCCAACTATAGTGGACACTTTCAGTGCCTTGCCCAAATGGCCTCAGATTCCTGTTTCTTGATCCTGGGTTCCCATCCCCCAGCATTGCAAGCTTCATTCCTAATACCTGCTCTCTTCTTCAGAAGACCTTCCTTGGGCTACCCTTCTAAGGTGCCAGGAGTGCCTGCAAGTTTCCTCATGGGGAAGTCTTCAGTCCGTGATTGACTGGGGCATGATAATGAATGTTCAGCTCCTTTGCCTCAAGGCTGGAGACACTAATATAGTTTAAGATATGGAGTTCCCCCTCTTGCACTGTTGGTGGGAATGCAAATTGGTGCAGCCGCTCTGGAAAGCAGTGTGGAAGTTCCTCAGAAAATTAAAAATAGACCTACCCTATGACCCAGCAATAGTACTGCTAGGAATTTACCCAAGGGATACAGGAGTACTGATGCATAGGGGCACTTGTACCCCAATGTTTATAGCAGCACTCTCAACAATAGCCAAATTATGGAAAGAGCCTAAATGTCCATCAACTGATGAATGGATAAAGAAATTGTGGTTTATATACACAATGGAATACTATGTGGCAATGAGAAAGAATGATATATGGCCATTTGCAGCAACGTGGATGGAACTGGAGAGTGTGATGCTAAGTGAAATAAGCCATACAGAGAAAGACAGATACCATATGGTTTCACTCTTATGTGGATCCTGAGAAACTTAACAGAAACCCATGGGGGAGGGGAAGGAAAAAAAAAAAAGAGGTTAGAGTGGGAGAGAGCCAAAGCATAAGAGACTCTTAAAAACTGAGAACAAACTGAGGGTTGATGGGGGGTGGGAGGGAGGGGAGGGTGGGTGATGGGTATTGAGGAGGGCACCTTTTGGGATGAGCACTGGGTGTTGTATGGAAACCAATTTGACAATAAATTTCATATATTAAAAAATAAAATAAAATAAAATAAAATAAAATTGTGAGCCTAAACATGTAAAAAAAAAAAAAAGATATGGAGTTCCCTACAGGATCAGGGTAAGACCAAGGCTTTGCCTGAGGTCATAACTTGCTTTTCTTCTTTCTCTTTCTCTTCTTTCTCTTCTCTATCCCATTTGGTGTCCCCCTCTCCCCTATCTGATTCTCCTTTGAGCACTGTGTTAAAAGTCATGTGCTGATCTACCTTCCCCTCAAGAATCTGCTTCTGGGACTCCATGAAATAAAAACATGAGAAAGACACGAATCAAGTAACTACAAAAAAAGAAGAAGAAGAAGAAGAAGAAGAAGAAGAAGAAGAAGAAGAAGAAGAAGAAGTAGTAAAAGTATGACTGTGGCTTGTGCCATAACATGAATAGTGTTATGGAAATACTTAACCTGATTCTTGGAGATCATTGAAGACTTTCCTGGGGAAGTGTCTCATTAGCTGAGATAATAATAGCTAAAATTGATGGGGCATTTCCAGCCTGTCAAGTTCTGCTCTGAGGACTTGACGTGTGTTAAGTCAGTGCTTCTCAGGCTTTAATGTGCACACATAACCCCTGAGGATCTTGTTAACATGCAGACTCTCAGTGGATCTGTCACAAGGCCTGAAGAACTGTATTTTTATCTAACTCCCCATCTCCCCCAACCCTGCCCCACTGGGGATACTGATATTGTGTGTCTCCACTGTAACTCCAGTGAGTTGCAAGGGGGTAACTTGTTAACCCTTATAGCAGCTCCTAGATGTAGATTCTACTAGAATTTCCATTTTATAGGTAAGGAAAGTGAAGCACAGAGAGGTTAAGTCATTTGCTCAAAATTTCACAGCTGGTTAGAGGTGGAAGTAGGCTTTGAACCCAGACAGCTGGCTCTCAAGTATAGCACCTTAAATGCTATGAAGTCTCTGCTGGAAGGCGAAGTTTTAAGTGAGGCTGATAAGGCCAATAAACAAAGTTGGGCATCACTGTGGTTGATCTCAGAATGAATAAAGTCTAGATACTGCTCAGTACACTTAGTCACTGAGCGTGTGTGACTCAGAGAGACTGTTCCACCTTGTTTCTCTTCCAGCCTCCCATGACTTTGAACCATTAGCCTTGCTGTGTTCTGACAGTGTTTCCCAACTGCTTGCAAGTAACTAATGAGCAAGTGCCAGGGCCTAATAGAGGAAAATGCCAACAGTTATAATTTCTCAAAGATCATTTGATTGGTCTTTTGTGATATTTCAACATGTGATGTAAAACAGCAGGCAACTGGAGATTTATTACCTGATTCACTCTAATTGATTTCTTGGCTTCCTTGGGTCCAATTAATTTTTCCTGTGTACCCTAAAATGGTGCATAAGACTTCTTAAAGGCTGTTAGAAGGCAGCTATATAACAGTATGAAAAATCGAGACTTGCCTTTTATTTGGTAGGTAAATAGAAATTGATTTTGCTGTTGAGGTTCAGACATAAAGGAGGAAAATTGATGCTAAAACTCAGAAGAGTACCCTGGATTACCCTGTCTTGATTTGAGCTCCCCCAGGAGGAGTTCTGAGACAAGGGTTTCTGTGCAAGTAGTTTTCTGGAAGGTGGGGCCAGGAATGGGAAAAGAGACAGGGAAGGAAGAGTCAACAACACTAATAGTACATTACCGAACTAGTTACTACTGGGACAGCTCTGCCTCTGGGCTTCTCTGGGAGACACTGTAGATCTTGCATTTCAGAGCAATTCCAACTAAGGAACAAGTAAGTCACCTGGGATATTTATTCACCGCTCCCATCAGTCATGGGTGGGGGCTCCTCCCTGAGTGAAAGGGCATTAACCCCCAGAATTTCTGGGCATAGGCAGGCAATGGCAGCCAGAGACAAAAGTGCTTTTGCACTTGTAACTGTAGGGTGTGCCTACATGGCACATGGGGACGATCGATGTCAAAGGGGTGTGTGCAGGGCCCCTACAGCATCTATTAAAATACCCATCTGTAAATTGTGTCACTTTGATCTTCTTTTTCACACCAGCAACTTCCCCTGCAGTTCCCAGCCTCTTGCTCCTGACCTTGCATGGAGCCATCGTCTGGCCAACCTATGCCCCTCACTTGAAGACATTTAACTAAGGCAGTTATTCATCTTACATTTTATAATACAATAGTGTATCCCAATTTAGAAGAGTATAAATTAACCTAGAACTATGGATGAGATTATGCAAACTATAAAGACCAAAACGCAGGAGTGCTTGGGTGGCTCAGTTGGTTGAACATCTGACTTTGGATTTTGGCTCAGGTGGAGGTGATCCTTGAATCATGCTCTGGGCTGAGTGTGGAGCCTGCTTAAGATTCTCATCCTCTCTCTCTCTCTCTCTCTCTCTCTCTCTCTCTCTCTCTGTGTGTGTGTGTGTGTGTGTGTGTGTGTGTTTCTCTCTCTCCGTTTCTCTCCCTCTGCCCGTCTGCCTGGCTCACACACACACTCTCTCTCATAGAAAATTATAAAACACTTTATAGTGCTTGGGGTTTTTGTTAGTTTTTTCAGGATGCCCATCATGGTGGTTATCTGGCTTTGAGTGGACCCTCAGTAACCATTTTGTGTGTGGGGGGGAAGAATCCCCAGCCAAACAGAAAACTGAATAGAAGCTTCTGTGCTGTAGTCACTTTTAATGGGCTTAAGAGTTAATTTTGAAAATACAACATTTATGTTTAGCACTGTCAGAGACGAAGGAGGAATAGCAAAGTGCATCCCAGGCCAAAGAGAAATATATCCAGCTCCTTCCCGGGGTCTGCTGTCCGTGGTGTCATTATCTAGGTCTTCTCACTGGCACCACATGGGCTGTCTTGCCACCTCCCAAGCCCTGCTGCTGTTTGCCCACCTGTGGGCCTTCCTCCTGCCCCTGGGAAGGAAAACAGAACAGAAGCAGTGTTGTCACTGACAACAGGCTCAGTGTTTGAGAAGAGCTTTCCCTTCTGGTTCTGTTCTTCTCCATTGTGAAGCTCCTTGTGGAAGCCCAGGAGCACCCTGTATTCCTCAACCAATTCCTTAGGAATAATGTGACTTTATAAGCACTACAGACCAGAGAACCTATCAAAGCCCATTTCTGATTTCCTCTGTGATATTTGGAGATGTACGTCCATCTCTGTGTGCTTCATTATGTAACTCAATGAACACGTTTCCTTTTTAACTACCAAAGCATAGTGTTCACCATATGCCGGACAATATCCTAAGAACTTGGCAACTTAATCTTCTTTAGTCTTTATAACTTGGCCATGAGGTAGGTGCTGTTTTTATCCCCATTTTAAAGATGTGAAAATGGAAGCACCTAGATTGTCATGGTGGTACGCTCACGAAAATAGCATTAAGATTGGTGAGATGTATAAATTAACGAATTTTGACTCCTACATGAATCCTTCTGCCCCTTGCCGCTCCCACTCCAGATGGCTTTGGGAATGTTTTTCAATCCATATTAGAGGGTTTATCTGTCTTCTCTCTGGATTCTTATAAGAAAAATGTTGCCCTGGTTTGGTGACAGGAAACAATAGGTGGAACAGTCAGTACTTAAATGAAAAAATGCCATAGAGTCAAAATTACCCCTGGCAGTGCTTTCACACACCTCCAGATTTCCACACTGTGTTGTGATTTTAATGTGTGTAACCATCTGTGGTAATTCTAAAGATGCCGAAGTTCTAGAACAACAGAACTTGACGGAAGAAAGGAACAAGAAGATGGTCTAGACGGATGTTTGGGTTTTCAAATCAGCAGTTTTTAAGATAGCCTTCAAATCCCTAAGGATGAATGAGGATCGGATGAATGAATCAAAAAGGTTTTGATTGCCTGAAAAGTCATCTTCTTTCTATTTTCACATCAAGCTTCTAAAATCTTAATACCTGGTAATTGGTTTATTCATTAACTTTGAGAATGAGAACTCAAGCGCAGTTGTGCTTTGTAAAGAAGTGTAGTCTCATAGGTTAAGAAAAGGATCTTAAGGAGCAGGAAGCCTGAGTTTGAATTCCATCCCCTTCTTAGCTATTTAACACTGATAAATTATAAAATGTGGACCTCAGTTTCCTTATCTTTAAAATGGCACATAATCTGTACTTACTTTTTAAGATTAATACCAGCATTAATTCTCACACAGCTCTTTAAAGGGTATCCTGCACTTAGTAAGGATGCTCTCAGTGTCAGATATTATTATTATTATTATTATTATTATTATTATTATTATTATAGAGTTAGGGGCTAATTTAAAGCATATTTGATGACATTCAACTGTATCATATTGTCATCATGCATAATACTACCGTGATGAATATACTTAATAAGTGCTGGTTTCCATTACTTACAAGCTTGTGACCTAATCAAATCACTCAACCTCCCTATGGCTCCATTCCCTCAGCTGCAAAATGAGGTTATTGATATTTTCTCATAAGTTTGTTATGGGCATTAAGTTCATTAATACATGCAAAGCCTCTCAGATGGTGTCTGGGAATTTTGTCTGGTTGTTAACACTGCTCCATCCCAGAACCCACTGCAGGGTAGATGCTCAGTGAATATTTGATGGTGAAATGGGTGAATGAACTCAATAGCCACAGGAGGGAGGAATTTTTCACATTAAAGTGTCATCTTTTCATTGATACTATAATTCCAAAGACATATTATTTGGTCTTAGCATGAATTAATTTCATATATGGTCACATACATTTATGTTACGACTAATCAGAAAAGTCTATAAATATTGACAAGCTGTCAAGCTCATGATGATGGACCCAGGTTTTCAAAAATTTGAGTTTCTGCATGGAAGCTTAATTTTATCATTGGCAACAAATACTGCCAGTAATTTATCTTGAAGTGGCAGACTCATTTCATTCATTTTCAAGGAAATATCTGCCGTGTACCCAAGTCTGAACAACCCTACTTTGCCTGTCACTCATTCTTTTAAGGAAAAATCATGTTACATGGGAAAAATGACTTCTTTAGTTCAAAACTCAAACAACCCAGTAAGTGCTTCATTATACTGCAAGTATACTTCTGCCTGCTTCCTCTTTTGCTACATAGAATATTAAAAAAGCATGCTCATAAGAGTTAAGATTTAATAAAATTGACCATTTTTACTGCTTCAAGAAGAATATTCTTAGGTGTATTTTTTCTTTCTTTTATAATTTTTTTAAACGTTTATTTATTTTTGAGACAGAGAGAGACAGAGCATGAATGGGGGAGGGGCAGAGAGAGAGGGAGACACAGAATCTGAAGCAGGCTCCAGGCTCTGAGCTGTCAGCACAGAGCCCGTTGTGGGGCTCGAACTCATGACCTGAGCCAAAGTCGGACGCTTAGCCAACTGAGCCACCCAGGCACCTGTCTTAGGTGTATTTTTTCTAACAGTGAGTGTGTGGGAATGAAGAATCCAGTGACTGACTTCTGGTATACTAGAACTCTGGTGCCATTGTCTTGATTCATGTGAAGGTACCAGCAGTTTTATCTGCCATTGCTCTTGTACAAAGGGCAAATGTCAACATAGTGAAAAGAGGAATAACCTTAGGCCGGGTCCGAAAGGGTCTTAGAGAAACACAATGATCTGTGGAACACACTTTGAGAATCACTGAGCTGTGGAAACATTCAGTAGGTAAAACTGGAGGCATGCTGTTGTTAATGAATGAAGACGTGAAAGGGACAGCAGAGTCAAGGATGACATAGTTTTCCCTTCTAAGAATGTGGGCAGGCACTGATGCCACTAGACGGAAAGACTAGAGAAAGGGTAAGTTTGGGGTAGATTATTTCTATTTTAGGGCATGAGACAGCTGGAAGATATCCTATTTGAATTGCTTATCCTAGGACATCTTGTGCAATTTTCATTCTGGAAAAAATTTAAAGAGCACCCACTATGTGCCTGGGATGATAAGAATGTATTTCAGAAAAAAAGAATGTATTTTATTCTAAACTTTTTTCATGCAAAAGTCACTTTCCTAGTAAAATTTTAAGCTTTCTTAAAGGATGACCTAAATCATGTATTTAGAAGAAAAATTTTTTATGAGCCTATCACAGTGCAGGACAATGAAATGTTATCTTAGCTTGCCAAAGGTGACATTTTCCTTCCTGCCCCCTGCAGTGACTTATCGTCTTTCATCCACCCTTTATCTCCGGTCGGATTAATATACATGGTTGTTATATTCTTCATCAGTAATCAGGAAAATGCAAATCAATATGACAGTGAAATGTTTTTTGCTCGATAGATTGGTGAAAATTTAAAAGTCTGACAAAAATCAAAGGTTGAGAATGAGGTGCATTATGAAGAGGGCTTATTGTCTCCTGGGGGGAAGATTAAGTTGGTACTGCCATTCTGAAAACAATTTCACACTATTTTGCAAAATTGAACATTAGATTTCTTGCAATCCAGAAAATTCACTTTTAGGGATATACTCTACCCAAAGTCTAGTACAGGGACACCAAGATAACTCTGCAAGAAGATGAATAATAGCATGTTTATAATGGCCAAAAAAAACATTGAGGGGGACAATCTTATGACCATCCATTGGAGAATGAATCGTGGCATATTCCAACACTGGAGTACTATACTAAAATTAAAATGCATGAACTGCTATATGCAATAATATCTGGAAATCTTACAAGCTTGAAAGAAAAAAGAAAACTCCAGAAGATTGCATACTGTCTGATCCACTTTTTATAAAGTTCAAAGCAAAGACAATTTAAAATGTTATTTATGGGCGTATGCCTATTTGATAAAACTATACAAAAGTAAAACAGGCCTGCAATCAACCCAGAAATTTAAAAAAGTGCTTTCTTCTGGCAGGTGTATAGACAGAAAGATGTGATATGGGAGGAATATACAATGATATTAGTAACCTTCTGCATTTTGAATTGGGGATGGGGATAAATGGGTGTTTATTTTATTATAATGATTTAGAATATACATTTGAATGACAGATCATGTGTCCTATTGTATTTGTAACAAGATGATATTAAAATATAATAAGAAATGTTTCTTCATCAAGGCTTTACTTCAGTATTTAGTCTTTTTTGTATTTTATACATTGTATTGTAAATATGAATTTATCTGCATGTTTCCTGATAATTATGAGAACTTCCAGGGCAAAAACCTTATTTTACCCATGTTTACATCCTGCTTTAAAACAGAATAAAATAAAAAAAGAATGGATGCCTGGGTGGCTCACTTGCTTACACATCTGTCTCTTGATTTTGGCCCCAGTCATGATTTCACAGTTCGTGGGTTCCTCACACTGGGCTCGGGGCTGACAGCATGGAGCCTGCTTGGGATTCTCTCTCTCTCCCTCTCTCTTTGCCCCTCCCTGGTTTGTGTGCACACATGTATGCTCTCTCTGTCTCTGTCTCTCTCAAAAATAAATAAATAAACATTAAAAAAAGATAATTCCTAGGATATATTATGCACCAAGTCTATCTTTGCTTACCAAAATGAATTCAAATAAATAAGTAATGTGTACCTACATACATACATAGATATGTACATACATACACAAATAAATGTATCTATCTTCTGGATTGATCTATAGCCAAACAGTTTACTGATTTTTTTCATATATGTTTTGATGTGAAGACATTAGCTATCATTTGACCATTAGAATATACGTACAATCCTCAATTATTTTTTTCTATATAGGCTTTTAGGTAAATATTCTGAGGATTCTAATTTACATACATTCACACAAAACCAGAAGTAATGTCTTTTTGTATTTGGTTTAATATGTGTTCAACCTAATAAGACAATGAATACATTTTACTTTTTTTTTAATAGAAAGTTTACTGAACTGACTTTGATTTAGTTTATTAAGTGCACTTGCTTCAACCAAATAATACAGGGAACTGACATCTATGCTAAGATAGTTACTATCATTATTTTCATGTTAAGACGTGCTGTCAGAATAATTCATTTAAAAAACAAATATATAGTGTTCTGTCTGTAACTAGCCATTAATATGTTAATTTAATTACATCAGGTAAGCCTTGCAGTAGCTTGATATGAGCAAGTTACAAGTTCATTTAGTGCAATGTTGTATCTTAAATGATGTGTGAGTGTATGTGTGTGTCTGTGTGTGTCTGTAGAGTGTATCTATCCATCCTGCAAAATTATCTGGAGTCATTTCCCATAGCCCATCAGTGTTATTTAGGGAATCTTATGGCTTATCATTGTCCTCATTTCTTTATTGTTTCCTGCCCCCTTAAACCTTCATATAATTGTGACGGTAGGGGAATTGGAACAGGTATGTGCTCACCAAGAACTGGGAGTTCTCTACATCTTGTCCATCTGAGATAATAACAAGGTTATTGGCCCAGAAAACCTCCTTTTGGTCCCATTTCCCATTAACTTTGTAGTTGTAAACAATTGTCTTGAGGTTAGGAGGAAAGATGATTTGAGGAAAATGGGCGAAGAAAGTGGGGGGGGGGGTAACATGTGCACAGTAATTTTCTTTTGAATTATGACTCCTTATTTTGTGTTCCTTCTTCTGAGTGTTCTGTAGAGTCAACCAAGGCATACCCAGCCTTTTATTGATCCTCTTTCACCAGCAAATTGTGGCACAGATGGAAGAGCTTTGGAGCAATTGAGGATTCTTCATAAAGTGTAGGGCAGGTACTAAGGAAGGCTGTAAAGGTGCACAATCACTTTGCACCTGCTGTAGCTTCATCCCAACATTATTTATATATGATGAAGCAACCATATTTGAGTGCCATTTACATGGAAAATGAGAATTTAAAAGTTTATTTTTTGAAATGAAATAATTTCTACCCAAATACCATCTTTTCCTTTGTTTTAAAAGAACTTGGGTGACAGTGAGTTTACATATATATATGATATATACATATCTTATGTGTATATGTAAATGTATATTATATATCTATGCATAAATTGTATATATAAAATCAAGGATTAGATGATCTTGGTTTTCTTCCTGTATTGAAAACCATTAGCCTTCTCCATTTTCTGCAAGAAAGATAAATTTAAACTCAGAAAAGGTGATTAGTCAGGTTAGCAGTAATAATGCTCAATATTCAGAGATTTAGTTGAGTGCTGATGACGGCAATCGTACCAAAGCAGCATAGGAAAAAGCTGCTAAAATAACATGTTCTCTTTCATTGTTTATTGATAAACTTTCCAAAGGGGAATGGGAAAAAATGGGGAAGAGCGCCTTAATGCCAAGTAATAATAATTATAACCACTGAGGGATGGTTGAGAGTGGATACCATTGACTGGCAAAAGAAAGCTTTCTTGGGATTCTGAGGAAGTCTCTATCATTGGTGCACAACTGTTGTGAAGGGTTTTAAAAGGTGGGATATAGACACTGCCATTAGAAGGAGAAGGAATGATGTTTCAGGAATGTTCATGGCAGTCGTGTTGGTCAAGAGCTGTTAATTTCAGTGCCTCCTGAGCAGCACTCTGAGGGATCACCCTCAGTCCTAAGCCTTGATGTCCATTTGCTGTCTTAACTAGCTTAGGAGCTCTCTCTTCAGTTTTGTTACCAAAAGCTGCCCTGTGTGATTTTGCAGACTCCCATGCTCTTCTCTTGCCATTTTAAATCATGGTACCGCCGAATGTCTGTTCTTTCTAGTAAGATGAAGTAAGAATTTGAATCAAGATAATAAAGCTCAAAACCTGGAAGAGTCATTGCCAGAGTTTACATTCTCATTTCAAGAGCGCTTGCAGCTCACAAGTGCAGAGGAAGAAAATCCACACATTTTGCATTCGCATTTCTCAAACCATTCATTATTTTAAGAAATATTACCTTGGCTCTATTTTAATATTTATTTTTTAAAGTGATATACTTTAGAATAAATGTGCTGAGAAAGGCTTTGTTTACTGACTGAACAGAGAAGTTCTGTTTGGAAGTATGGGATCTGGACTTCTTAGTTTTTTTGCCTCACCGTGGAATGAGCCAGTGTAAAATGCTGGCTAAAATTATTCATTTGAATATTTGAATATTGTTTTGCTTTTGTTTTTTGTTTGTGTGTTATTTATTTATTGCTCAGAAAATCAAGTACTTGCATGTAACAACTATCTATTCTTTAATTTCAGCCTTTATTTAGCATTTCTTTAATTCAAAGCTCTGATGGTATTATATAACACACGAGAATTTAAATGCCATGAAGCATCCAAAACAACTAAGCAGATGCATGGGGCATATGTTATGCTAATAGAAAAGATATCTAAAGTACCACTCTAACTATAAACATATTTAATTAAATTAGAGAGGGAGAGAGAGAGAGAGACAGAGAGACAGAGGAAGAGGGAAGCACTATAGTTATTCATTTATTTTTTACTGAAAAGGTAGCAAAAGAGAGACTGCAAAACTTCTTTAAATCCTCTTCAGGCAAAGTCCAACTCTTAGAGCAGCTAGTTTTCACATGCTTCATCCCACAGCTATGCTTTCTAGGTCTCTTTTCTTCCAGTAGTGTCTCCATGTCATTTCTAATGCAAAACAATTTGGACTCTCTTCGTAGACTAGTCTCCTTTTCTAGACTATTCTGCCCATTACCCTGAATTAGAGGCTTAGGAACCGAGGAATGCAATAACTTACCTTAGAACAGTGTTTTTGAATTTTTTGTTGTTGTTGTTTCATTTGGTTTTGTTTGTTTGTTTCTGATGAGGTCACAATGAAACCTATCTGTTATCCCATACAAATAAGTATCACATACATGCACACTCACACTACTTGGGCTCAGGTCGTCTTCCATGCTCAGTCAATATTCTTGCTCAAGGTCATGTCATTCCATCCCATCGAAGGAAATACACCTGTTGTCCGCTCCCAAATTCATATGACCATTTTTCTATGCCACTTTTGATCTTGAGGCTCTTTGTGTGATGCTGCCACTTACATGTATCTCATGCACCTTGATTCCTCATCTACAGTTGAACTGTCAGTTTTCATACATCCCAAACTGGCCCCTCCTCTATCCTTCTTTTTTGATAAACTCTGTAGCTATCTACTTAGTGGCCCAAACTAGATACCTATGGGTCATCCTTGAGTACATTTTAGACCCTTATCTCACTCTAGCTAATCTATTAAAGTGTCCTGTTGATTTTATATCTACTATACATCTAAAAATACACCCACTTCTCTCTACCTTAACTTTCTCCCAAGACTCAAGGACTTCCTTTGTTTTAGTTGGATGCTTCTTCCTCAGGGCCCAGCTTTGAAGATAGCTTTTTAAAAACTATCTTTTGATGTTTATTTATTTTTGAGAGAAAGAGAGAGAGATAGCACGAGCAGGGAAGGGCAGAGAGAGGGAGACACAGAATCCCATGCAGGCTCCAGGCTCTGAACTGTCAGCACAGAGCCTGATGTGGGCTTGAACCCATGAACTGCAAGAAAATGAGCCAAAGCCAGACGCTTAACTGACTGAGCCACCCAGACACCCCATCAGGGATCAGCTTTAATATCACCTTATGTATCAATTATCTCTAGCCACAGTAATGCTGTGTAACAACCACAAAACATCGCTGGCATTACAGTGCAGCAGTAGACATTTGTTTTTCACACATTTGGTGGGGTGGGGTTGACTTGATGGCTGCTGGTCTTGGAGGAGCTCACTCGAGGGACTGGTGCTCAGCAATCTGTTGGCTGATTCAGGATGCCTTCTGCTAGGAAGCCTGGGAAGACTCCATTCTGCTCCCCATCTCATTGTCTAACAGGCTAGCTAGAGAATATTCTCATGGGGGAGGCAGAGGCACAAGAGCACAAGTAGAGACACCAAGTGTTTTTTCAGTGCTGTAGTATGTCACGCCTCCTAACATCCTGTTGGTTGAAGCAAATCACATTTCTGAACTTGGGGTAAAGGGGCAGGGTATTATACTATGCTTCTGCAAAGATCTGCCCCAGAGATTAGGACATCAGGTTAATGAATCAGCCTTTCTACCATAAGGCCCATGATACCCTGAGCCTTTTGAGAGATGTCCCAGTTCCTGATACTGTGACTTTGATGTATTTCTTCTCTCCCTGGATCAAAGCTGGGGGCAGGAGTCAGTGCTATAACACTGTATGCAAAGAAGCCTTCCTTGCCTGTTTTCTGCTTGTTAGATTCACAGGAACCAGTCAAAGGAGTGGGAAAAACCCTAACTGCTTCTGGAAATTCAACTCTCCTTCAAAGAACGTAACCTAAGGCACAGTATATCCTACTAATGTCATGTTCAATGGCATCATCCTCCATTCAAAGGGCAGCATTATTGTTAGTAAAACTTTCTTGCAGTTCAAAGAAAGTAGGCCCTTTAAAAGAGTTTTGCTCAGTAACTCACAATTTAATAGTGAAATCATTTGCTGTATGGTAAAGAGTTTTCAGAATAATTCATTAAGAATAAAAAGCACTGAAAGATCCACAATCCTATTTTTCTTTCTGCCAAATAACTAATGCAAGCTTTATTGATACAGTTGGGGACAGTTGCATGGATTCAAGGGAAATCTAAATCCTTTGAGAAAAAAAAAACACACAAAACATTCAGAATGATGGTAAGAGAGCCCCCATCCACTGCTCTACCAAGACCTGCCATTATGCATTCTTTCCCGTCCTCCACACACGGGACAAATGGAGCTCCCGCTGCTGCTGGATCATGATGCCCATCCTTCCTGCTGCTCATGCTGTTTCCACCATCTGGAATACTCTCCTGCACCTTTCCTGCCAGTCGAGTCTACTCAACATCTAGGCATCAGGTATAATTGAAACTTAAAAATGGGCATACCTTTTGACCAGTACATTTGTTTGAATGATTTATTCTAAGGACATAATAGGAGCTGTGCTTCGAGACTGCATGGCAATACTCCAAAACATTAGCAGTATTTATGTTGTCTTCAGGAGCTGGAATTTGGAGGTCAAGAATGTGGCGTTGTAATCAGATTACCTAGATTCAAATCCTGGCGCCACCGTTGGCTGGCTATATGACCTTGGCGAAATCACTTAACCTTTTTGCCCCACCTGTCTCATGCATAAAATGGAGTTAATATTAGCAACTATCCACTAAACACGTTGGGAAGATTGAAAGTGTCAGTAAAGTGTAATGTACCTTGAACAGTGCCTAGCACCCAATAAGAACTCTGTACATGGAAGTACTTATTGTTTTCCTTATCTGTGGATTTTTCTTCTTGTTTTCTTGCTGCAGTTGCTGATATCAGAGTTAGACTCTTTTCTTTGTGTTCTCTGCAATCTTTTCCCTGGTCCTTTAGCTAGCAGAGATGTTCAATGAACAATCGTTAACTTGTCAGGAAAAGCAATGTAGGTTCTTAAACTAAACTCATTTCTTTCAGGGGAACCCTTGCCAAGTCTCTAATTTGGGGAGCTGCTTCCTTTCATGATACCATCTGCAGATGTCATGACAGTTATTCAAGACCCTGGCAACTTGGTAATATGACTCAGTTATGTGGCCAGTTTAAATTAGCTGAGTCCCATTGTTTAAATAGACTCAGTTGGGTAAGAATTAACCTTTTAATTATATTGTATCTAATGTGAGTAGTCAGTGTTGTGCTTTAGGTATTTAAAACCTTGGCTTTCAATTAGAAATTTAATAGCACCGCATCGCATCTTCTCATTGTGTGTTCCCAATGTGACTATCTAGCTTTTTTCTCCCTTTGTTTTAAGAGCATTTTAATCACTGCTGTTGATAGAAGTTGCTTATTTTGTGCTCTAATGCTGCTTTACCTTTTTACCCTATTAAGTTTCATTTTTTAGCGTGTCTCTTTATCCATATACAAACTGTGTCAGAAGAGCAATTATTTCTCTCTTCTGTTTTGATTAAAAATGAGGATGTTTCCCCCCTAAAGAACAGTTTCATCTATCAAATACCCTATGGTGTCATAACATGGCATTTGGCCATTGGGATATAGACTTGAAGATGGTAGAAGACAGTCTTGGTATGATAAGATTAAACTGTAAATAGACAAATAGAATTATGGAAACTTACTGTGGTTACACTGCTATGTGGTGAGGTACGGAATCTATTCCAAAGCTTGGTGCACTTGGAAAGAGTTGGTGGTCTCTACTAGGAGAAGGAGTAGAGGAGAGGAATAGCCTTTCCTTGGAAATGCAGGGTTGACCCCACCTTAATGTCCTGTGTGTGTCCCTGAAATAGAAGGTCTGCTTCCATGAGCAGTTCCTAAAAACACGAGAAGAGCATCTGGGCTGAAAGGTGTCCTGTTCCCTCTTTGTCACCTTACTCTTTATATAGATCTGGGGTTTCAGAGTCAAGGTCATGATGTTATCCTGTCAGTTGTTTTGTCTCTGTGCCCTGTTTGCCTTTACGGCAAGAGGAGCTGTTAGTTCTTGTCACTATTGGAAGGGCTGTACTTTCCCTCCTGAGCAGATGGATGCCAGAAGAATACCACAAAGACGGATATAGATTTTAAAAGAGGTTGGGAGAGAAACAAGAGAAATTCATGGGTGATAAATTATTAATTTTTTACTATCCTTATTACATGTGGTGCATTGCTTCTTTTATAAAAGTACTTTATAAAAGTACCAGAGAAGCACAATATGAGGAGGGTAGTTTTTAAATCCCCAGTGAAAATACTAATTTTTTTTCCTTCACATTGGCTTTTTATGTCCAGTCCTAGGTAGACTTTTTTTTTTTCCTGGAAAAATCAGCAGGAACTTGCAGGTGGCTGAAATCCACCCTGTGCATTGTTGCCGAGAACATTTATAGCACATTGTTCAGAACAGAATAGCTAAGGACGACAGGGGGCTCTTCAAATATGCCTCATCAAGCCCCAAATTGGAGACATGTTTTTGTCATTTCAAAGTTTCGACAGTAGAGTCTAAGATTCAAAGCAAATACCAGCTCCTGCTGAACATAAGCCTTAATTAATTTCCAGCAGGAGATGAGTGATTGCCAATAAGCCATGAATTAAAATGGAACAGTGCACCAAAGGCCAGGTTCTCATCCCAAATGAATGGCATTTCTTGCTGTTTTCTTGCAAGATCATCTCAGACTGAGAGGTGAGCAAGTTCTGGAGCCAGCTCTGACTGTAAGGGGTGGACAGTATGGGCAATCACAGAGCAGTAAGTTCTGGCCCAGGGGAAAATAGGGGCCAAATCTGATGGGCTCAGGCATTTTTTCAGTGTCCCCAGAACTAAAGCTATAATATTTATGGGGCATCTATTTACCTTGCCCCATTATTTTCCTTATCATCATGAACTTCTGTCTTGGGAAGCTTTTCAAAAGTTGGCTGTTCCCATTACTCAGTCAATATTTGTAGGGGCCACTAATGCAGAGCTGTGTCCAAGTGCTGCTTGAACTCTCCCGGGACCAGAAACTCCCTTCCTTCAGGAATGTCCTGTGTCATCCCTAAGCAGCTCAGCCAGTTTCCTTTTTTTTTTTTTTTTTTTTTTTTTTCTTAAAATTGAGCCAAAACAAATCCCCTGCTGCTTTGATCCATTGAGGCTGATTTATCCCTGAGGACCTAACACAGTGAGTCAAAAACCTTGTGCTTGATAGCTTTTTAATAAAAGGGAAGGCAGGTCTCAACCTCCCCCCTGAGGGACTTCTCCTATAGGCAAAACAGCCCCACATCTCTTAAACATGCTTCATTGAGGCATGATTTGTGTGTATGTCTACTTGGTCTTGGGCAAATGATAATAATAACTATAATAATCAGAAATAGCCAATACTTATAGAGTGCTTGGAGTGGGCCAGGCAGTGTTCTAAGGGCTCATATAATCCTCACAAGGGTATAAGCTGGTTACTAGGATCATCCCATTTTACCGATGAGGAAAAATGAGGCATAGAGAGCTTAAGCGACTTGCTTACTGGGATTTGATTGAAGAATTCGCAGTCCTAGTCACAACATTTTAAAGCCTCTCCTGTCCTCATTTGTCTATTTCAACCATGCCTGTGCAGAAGGCAGGAGTCATTTTCAACTTCCTATGGAAAACTGACATTTCTAACATCTACTCTACACTGGATATGTGCTAGCAACTTTAGATGTGCTGTCTGGATTCATCCTCTCAACACTCAGCAAATGTCTGCCTTGTTTTTCTGTTAAGAAATGAACTCAAAGTGGTTAAAGATAACAGAAGGCAGCAGAATCAAGATTTGAACCCAGTCACTTCTGGATCAAAAGCATGGAGCTTCCATTCTACCAACCTGCTTTAAGAGCCATACTCAGTTGAGGAGCACCTGGGTGGCTCAGTCAGAGCATCCCATCTGACTTTGGCTCAGGTCATGATCTCACAGCTCATGAGTCTGAACCCCACATCGGGCTCACTGCTGTCAGACTGTCAGTGCAGAGCCTGCTTCAGATCCTCTGTCTTCCTCTCTGCCCCTCCCCCGCTTGCGCTCTACCCAAAAAATAAATATTAAAAAAAAAAAAGAGCCTTACTCAGTTGAGATTTGCTCTAGCTGCCAACCACCTGTGGTGAATGAATCAGAGCTTCCTGAGAAGCAGAGCCTTGCTGTCCATGACTAGTGCCCTCTAGTGGTATGAGAAAAGGGGTCAGGTGAGTTTTGATTTTAGTTGACCTAGGGTCTTCAGAGGCAAAATCAGTAGGGAACCTTGATGTTTACCTCTTCCTCAATTCTGAGGCCTTCTCCTCACATCTGTTACAATATAGATTCAGTCCTTAGCAATTGACAGAATTATGTAATGAAATGCTCACTTCTGTGCCAATGCAGTAGTTGGCTTTGGTTTTTATAGAACTAGCAGCATGCAAAGAAGAGAGGGTCTCAGAGTAGGAGGCCTGATTTGTGGGCTGCTAAAGTAAATTGAGTGCATATATGTGGCACCCTAATGATGAGGGGGTAGAAGCAGAAAGTGGGCAGGAATGCTACCTAAAAGGAGCTCCAGGAGCAAAAGAGAGGGCCTGTTCTTTTACATCGACCACCAGTGGGATGTTTAAGGATTTATGGAGATTAATGCGTTCCTCTTTTGAAGTTTAAACACTCTCAGAGGACGTGAAGCTGGTGGACAGTTCTCATTATAGAATGAATTGCTTTATTGGGTTGCAGTTTGCAAAGATTGCCTGCAGGGAATGAGTGATTTGTTGGAAAAGCAGGAACAAAATAGAGTGGAAAGATCAAAGACTCAATGTCTCAGGCACGTCTTCCCTTGGCTTTCTCCAGTTCTTTCCTCTCCAACTTAATTATGAATTCATTATGACGGGAGGTCTCAGTTGGATTCCTAGTGGCTTGTAGAAGGAGTTTCCCAGAAATACCACCTGCAGTTCATTGGTTATGTCCAACTGTGGAATCTTTCTTTTTTTCAAGTTTTTATTTAAGTCTCAGTTAGTTACCATACAGTGTAATATTAGCTTTTGGAGTACAATGTAGTGATTCAATACTTCCGTACATCAAGTGTGGAATCTTCTACACAGTCAAGTATTAGAAAGAAACTTGTTACTTTGGGGTCAAATTTACTTAAGTTTTAGATTGAATCCTATGTCATTTCTCAGCTTGGGAAAATTCCTTGATGTCTGCAATCCTCAGTGTTTTCATCTGAAAGTGAAGCTAGTAATACTTTTTGAGACTATCTTAGGAATTAAATCTGCTAGTGTCTCATGGTGTTAGTGAACAGACTAGCGCTGACACATAATAGATGTTCAATAAAATAGGATACGATTAAAATTATAGTTCCTTTAATGTTAGTTTGTGGATTTATTGAAAAGTGAATAAAGAGCCCTCCTCTTATACAGTCTTCTCTCCCATATTTTATGGAATTTTTTTTCATACTTGATTTGGAAACAGAATCTTTAAAAGTTCTACTGTGAGATGTTACCATCAGTGAGAACAGCTACTGCACTTTACAAGCATTAACCAAATCTCCAAGAATTAAACTAGAACTGAGTGCATTCTTAACAAGGCAGTTTGGAGTTTTCAGACACATCTTTTTCTTTTTTTCTCTACCTCATTTGCAAATACTTATCTATGATTTAAATCATTCAAATGGCTTCAGAAACACAATGGAAGCAGAGCAGAGTTAAGCTTTTCCAACTGTCAGGTCTGTTGAGGGATGATGTAAAATGGGACATTTTGCTGGCATCTTGCATGGTCTCTAAATAGAATTAACAAAAGCAACCACGTTTCAGTGGTTAAAAGTAGTGTTTATTTTAGTCACCGCATGCCTGGAAACTTAAGGGTGGGGATGGGTGCCAGTGGGGATGGGTGAATGGCTTGCGGGCAGGGACACTCTGAAGGGTCAGTTAAAAGGTTCTTTGTCTCTGGATTTGATTTTAATTGGATCCATAAAATGAAGTAAAAATGGTCTTCCTTCCCTCCCTGGTGTCATCTTCAAATAAATTACAGATTGAATCTGTAGAGATAAGATGAGCTGAAGAATTGAACAATCCATTGATTTATTACAGATTATCTATCGTGTAATAGTCAGCCCAAGACCTGACTGCTCCCCTTAAGCCTTCAGAGAGTATTTGCATATTAATAAGTTTTTCGGATTTTTCTTTTTTTTGTTTGTTTTTTGTTTTGGCCCAGCAATCCCCCCCCCACCCTACCCCATTAATCATTAATTTGTTAGTTAAGAACACGTGTACTTGACTCATGGTGGTTTATTTCTTTTCTACAAATTATACAGTAGAGCTATTTATTGCATGTATTAAGGGAGCTTTAAATATCAAAGTGGTTAATCCACTTTTAATGTGGGTTGAACAATCAAAATGCATTACTGCTTTATGTGCTTTATGCATAAGACTTTCTTATGAGGGGAGAGCTTTTCAAGAGCCAGCAATTAAAAACCATACAAGATCGGAAGACCATACCCAAATTCTTTCTGAGCAAAACACTTGATCTTAATTTATTATTGAACATATGCATCTGCAGGGTAATTTATGTTCTTTGTAAACCCTAATGAATTTAATCCTCATAATGTCTTCCTGTAAGTAAAGCATTACAAATATTCCCATTTTATAGATGAGAAAACAGAAACACAGTGAAGTTGAGTAACTTGCCTGAGATTGTGTAGCTAGTTAGTGGAAGAGGTGAGATTTGAACCCAGGCTCTGTCTGTGAGCTTAATTAGTACTCTATCAGTATTTTTTGTCTACTTTTTAATTAAGTGTAATTAAAAAATAAACTAACAAAAATAAAGCCTGCCAACATTAGCCCTCTACCTCCTTTGTTGTTATAGTGCTGTTCATTTTGAATCCCAGATAGAAACTTTCATATTCTTTCTTTTTAATGTTAAAACAATGTCTCAAATTTGGTGATTTGACATTAAAATCCAAATAGAAATTTTAAAAAGCATGGACCTAGAACCAAACATTTATTGGGAGAAAAAATGAGGGTGGTCCTTCAGTTCATCAACTGTTAGGGCTAGGAGGCTCCGGATTTTCTCATCCCTTTATCTTTAGAGATGAAGAATGTGAGTTGGTGATGGAAGAGAAGCTGGACCAGGGCACAGGTGATATCGCTCTACCTGGACACATGGCTCCTAGTCTAGCCTTTCTGCTGAGGCATTTGCCTGAAATACCTTCCAACATCACAGCCCAGAAGACAGGCCAAGGATATACTGAAGTCTGAATCTGTTCTGATCTTTGGTCTTTTCTATATTTCCCAAGCAGCTTCATTATTTGTCCCCAGGACCTAGTAGTTGGTAGATGCAAGTAGTATCCATTCTTTGGCAGAAAGGTGGCATCTGTCTTTTTAAAAGATGGATGGTTGATGGTTATCACATTGACTTGTCTCGTATAATTGACAATACAGTTCAATTGTGACAAATGTATACATAGCCATCATCTTCCAGACCAAAATAAGAACATTTCCATCATGCTAGAAAGTTTCCCCATTCTCTTCCCAATCAACCCTCCCTACCTTAGAGGCAACTGCTACATGGTTTCTATCACCATAGATAGTTTTGAACTTCATATAATGGAACCTTACTATAGAGACTCTTTTGCATATAGCTTCTTTCCCTCCTTGTAATATTTTTGAGTTTAATCCTGTTATTGTACATATCAGTTGTTGTTTTTATTACTGCATAATTGAATAAAATTCTTAAGTATATAAGTATACACATACAGGGGAAACTAATTATTTTGAAATACAGTTGTCAGCATACTTCTAGAAAACATATTGTATAGGTTAGTATGTGTGCTTCTTTATTAATGCATTAATAGCAAGCTCGAGAAGTAGGTCTAATAACTACTGTAATTTGGAAGTAGCAATGAGTGTATGTGATGGACATCTGTCACATCTGTAATGCCATTTTTCCATGGTGGCAAAATAACAAGTATTACCAATATTAATGTGGTTTATTACTTACATCCTTAATTGTAAAAATCCTTAGTTAGCAGCCAGTAAAAATAAAGATATTTTTGTCATTCTAGTTCACAGACCCCCCTGAATTCCATGGGCACTATGTTGTAAACTCTGGTACTATGTGATTGTTACATGGGATGGTTCTCCTGGTTGTGTGGCTCGTTGGCTATTCCCTCACTATTTTTGGCCTTTGAAACCTCTAATACAATCTTTGGGGGCTGAACAACTGCATCCATCCACCTCCTGTCTTACACGTGGATGGGAACTGATAGCCAAGAGGTCTTTATAAGTTTTTGGTTTCATACATCAGTTAAGTTGCCTATGGCTATCTTTCTGAGTGGACTAGGGGAGGCGCGTGGAATAAGACTTGTGAACAAGGGAGTATGGCTTTCTAAGAGCACTTTGATTAGTCTTTGGAAATATCCCTCCATGACACATTAAGAGCAAAATTCTCTCTGCCCCTAGACAAATGCCCCAGACCTTTCTGGACCACAAAGTCCTGCAAATAAAACAAGGGCAAGAGAATTCCTGTGCTCACCTAACAGCTGACACAGAAAAACATTCATTTGATTGTTTGAATAAGAAAACATAGTATTTTGAAGATTTCTACAAATATTCCTTATAACTGGGAATAGTAACTAAAATATGTCATTCTTTGATATCTGTACTCTAAATGGCTAAGAGTTTTGTTAGTGGGAGCTATAAATGACAAATAGAGGCCCCATGATGATGTAGTCCATTGAAGTGTCAAGTTTAAGTCTCCTAGTTCAGAGTTAAAGGAAGCCATAGGGTGAGGAGCAATCTGTGTCCATAATCCTGTTGACAGCACTTTTCTTCAGGCTCTGATTCATAGCTCATCTGCTCCCTGTGGATTGCCCTGAGCTCAGCAATGCTATGCCAGTTTCCATGGTGCTGATTTGCATACCAAACCAGGACTTGTATTTTTGTGTTTGCCTCACACATTTCCAGTGCTAAGTGTTCTTCTAAGAAAGGGATTAGCATGCTAGCCAATTAAGAGAGTTTGCCAGAAATAAAGCACCCAGGGAATTGTTCTTCAGGTTATTTTGTTGCTGTTATGTCCAAGAACTGACAACATGGTTGATTGGTTTTGTTAGACCAGCACTGAGTCTTAAATATAAAATGTCTACAGTAAGATCTGTAGTGGGTTTTTTCTTTCTTTTTTCTTACTATATCTTTTAAGCAGTTTATAAATGATTAAAAGATACTTTTATATGTGTGGATGTGGTTTTATTGTGGGGCAGGAATGGATTTCTGGAGTTTAGCTTTGGAGATATTGTTTGTTTTTGTTGCTGTGGGTGGCTACTGGAATATTCTGCCTCATTTACTAAGAAATATTTTCTTTTTTTAATGTTTATGTATTTATTTTGAGAGAGAGAGGGAGAGAGAGAGCGAGCGAGCATGTGAGCAGGGAAATGGCAGAGTTAATTGGAGAGAGAGAATGCCAAGCAGGCTCCATACTGTCAGCACAGAGCCCGATGTAGGGCTTGAACTCACAAATCTTGAGATTAGGAACTGAGCTGAAATCAAGAGCCAGATGCTTAACTGATTGAGCCACTCAGGTACCCCAAGAAATATTTTCTTGAAAGACATCATGTTTTTTTTTTTCAAATAAATTATCCATTATCTAAATCAGCATTTTAAATCAGCTTTAATCATCAGAACAAAAGCTGCAAAATGTTTGGTTCTAAAATTTCTCCATTGAATAATACTTATCAAGACATAGGAATGATAGAGTGGTACAACCATAGGATGAATCTCAAAAACATGATGCTGAGTGAAAGAAGCCATTTACCAAAGAGTATATACTGTTTGATTCCATTTGATGGATTTCTGGAATAAGGAAAATAAATGTATGGTGAAAAAAAGAGAACAGTGCTTGCCTCTGGGTGTTGGGGGCAAGGATTAGGGTAATGAAAATGTTCCATATCTTGATGGGGTTTGAGTGATGTGTGTGTGCATTCATAGGTCGTGATTGTGCATGTAAGATTTGTGCATTTCAACCTATATAAACTTTACCTCAGAAGAGTAAAAAATAAAGTTCTTCATTGTAAAATCCAGGGTTATTATATCAGAGATTTAGAAAAAATAGACACTGACCAAAAACGGTATCATTAGTGGCAGTTCCATCAGCAATATTGGAAATTATATGTGGATATGTGTATTGTGTTACTTCAAATATTTACCTGCATCTCTAGATACCTGTGGAAGGGTATCTGCTTCCAGAAAGCACTGCCTTGATTTCTAGTTTTGTGAGGTCAGCACTTATTTGATTGAGTTGGAAAGTGGATCATTTGGACTTCATTTTGATCCATCTTCCTTTTTTGAAATGAGAAGAAAGGCATCTGTGATTTTGCCTTTGATTAGGAGGTATTTGACAATACTGTTACTCAAGGAAAGTTTAGCTTTTGACTCTGTTAAACACATCAGTTCTCAGACATTGGCATGTCTTGGCAAATGTTATCATAACTCCAGAGTGATCTTTTGCCCTTATAAATGCTTTGGGTTTTCTAAGTTGCCACTTGAACTTGGGTAGGGGGCTTCCACCTTGTGGAAGGTGGCTCTGAGTCCCTGTCCTAAAGTCATGGCTGGTCTGTATTATGTGATTGGCAGAAACATGCATGTACAGATGTAGGCTTAGAATGAGAGCAATGGAGTCAACATTAATAATGTCTATGCAGGAGGAGAATGAGTCCTTCTTCTGACTTTCTTTGTGGATGTTCTTCTCTGTTGATGTTCTCTCTCATTTCTCATCACTGAACCTCTGAGTCCATGATTCTTTTTTTACAATAGTTAAAACTCTAAACTGAAGACCATGCGGAAGGGGAAGGGGAAAAAAAAGTTACAGAAAGGGAGGGAGACAAACCATAAGAGACTCGTGGATACTGAGAACAAACTGAGGGGAGTGGGGGAGAGGGGAAAGTGGGTGATGGACATTGAGGAGGGCACTTGTTGGGATGAGCACTGGGTGTTGTATGGAAACCAATTTGTCAAAAAATTATATTAAAAAAAAAACTCTAGAAGGTACTGTAGGTAGCCCACCCAGATCTTTTCATAGATTTCAACTGCTGTGAGGAATGGTTTATCAGGCTCACATCTGCCTCTCATCTCAAAAAAATTACCTTTGGCTGGTGGAAAATGTCTAATCAGGATGGTTACAGATCCACCCTCCCAACATACACACACACACACACACACACACACACACACACACACACATACACACACACACACACATTCATGCTCCCCTCTGCTCCAGCCAACAGGCCTGTCCTGTTGCTACAAGTAGGGACAACTCTGTGGTGTGATTTATGCTCCAGAGCTCCCTGTGGGATCAGGCTAAAGACTACAGTCAAGTACTTGTCTTCCTGTTTATCTTCCCCAAGAAAATGATGAAGATCATCAGCAGAACTTTGAAGGGACCTAGGTAACAATGCAACAATGAATGCCTCTAAAATGACTTTAAGTGTGGGTTATTTGGGTACATGTAATTAGGTATTGGCTATTTTCATGTTTTTCCTGCTCTGAAACCAGCAGTATGCTGTGTTTGTAGAGTGCGACTCTTCTTGCATGAAACAGAATCAAGAGTAATTACCGTCCCACATGTTAATAACAGAAAAAAGCATGTTTTTAAACATTTTTCTCCTCTTGCTTCCTTACTCCATCCATGTGAAAAAGGTCATAATTTATAGTCATGTAGAATTTTCAGTGGGAAGGACCCATACAGAAGAAATAGAAACCCTAACCTTGTGTCATTAGAATATGCTAGAGACTTTGTAGCACCTGGGAGCCAGGTGCCTCCATGTTTTCTCTCTAGGGGGGGAAATGGCTTCAACATTCGGTAGGCTCTCCTGTGTTTGAATGTGGCACTATTTCTTTTTTTTTTTTTCAATATATGAAGTTTATTGTCAAATTGGTTTCCATACAACACCCAGTGCTCATCCCAAAAGGTGCTCTCCTCAATACCCATCACCTACCCTCCTCTCCCTCCCACCCCCCATCAACCCTCAGTTTGTTCTCAGTTTTTAAGAGTCTCTTATGCTTTGGCTCTCTCCCACTCTAACCTCCTTTTTTTTCCCTTCCCCTCCCCCATGGGTTTCTGTTAAGTTTCTCAGGATCCACATAAGAGTGAAACCATATGGTATCTGTCTTTCTCTGTATGGCTTATTTCACTTAGCATAACACTCTCTGGTTCCATCCATGTTGCTACAAAGGGCCATATTTTATTCTTTCTCATTGCCACATAGTACTCCATTGTGTATATAAACCACAATTTCTTTATCCATTCATCAGTTGATGGACATTTCGGCTCTTTCCATAATTTGGCTATTGTTGAGAGTGCTGCTATAAACATTGGGGTACAAGTGCCCCTATGCATCAGTACTCCTGTATCCCTTGGGTAAATTCCTAGTAATGGCACTATTTCCTGAAGAGTGACTGTTCTCTTCCAAATATCTGGGATTATAGAGTCACAAAAAAATATAACTATTTACACTGCTTATTTACTTACATTGAGAATGGTGTTTATGTGTATTTGTTTTTTGATGATATGTGAGAGGAAGGAAAAACCATTTCTTTCTCTTTAGAGTAAAATTTTGGTGCCATGGAAGGCCTCTCAGCCTGCCTGCAGCTTTAAATTTTATTTAAAGCAGAAAACACTAGCAGTTTTTTATTTAAGGGAAAGTGACAAAAAAGAACTGTGTCAGTGATCTATTTGCAAAACAGTGCTGTGTAACAAAAACCCCCTCGAATTCAGTTCATTTAATTAGTTCAGGAGTCTGTGGCTCACCAATAGGGACTAAGCTCACCGGGAGGTTCTTCTGGTCCTGGCTGGTTTCACTCATGTGCCTGATGGTCAACTGGTTATTGTTTGGGGCAGTGGGGACAACTGACCCTCCTTTCTTTCATTCTTTAGCAGCCTAGCCTGAACATGTTTTCATGATAGTGGCAGAAAAGCAAGGATGAGAGTAAGCAACTCCACTTACCCAAACACTTTTCAAGCCTCTGCTTGTATCATATTTGCTAAGATTCCATTGGCTAAAGCATGTCACATAGTCAAGCCAAGGGTCACTGCAGGAGAATACTACAAGGTTAATAGTCAGAAATATGAATACTGGGAGGGACAAATAATTGGAGACATTGAGGCATATATATAGAATTTTATCAAGTGAAATATGAACCTTACTAGCTAGAACCCTAAAACTCCAGTTGTAACTTCTTAATTTCTCTTTGTCTTTTCCTTTCCAGATCCCTGCCCTACTCATTTTGACCTTTTTCATTTATCATCAGAAATTGTGCACGCATCATTCTTCTTCTTGGAATATCTTTTATTCTTTTCCCTTTATCTATCCAACGTCTAAATATTTCCCCAAACACAACTCAAATGCATAGTTTTCTGAAAACCTGATGCTTGTGTCTTTGTTCAACACTTACAAACTACTTTATGTTAATGATTATTTTTGTGTGTATAAATGTTTTACTACTCTGATATAGCATAGGTTCTTTAAAGTCAGAGATCATGCCTTATAATTATTTGTATCCCCCAAGTGTGCTTGTTATACAGTAAGAGCTGAATAAGTATGCTGATTTACTGGTGTTTTGTTTTCCACATTCAATGCTAATCTCCTCATCCTTGTCTTTACCAACATTAATATTCTTCTATGTCCAAGTTAGCATCTTGAGTGCCATGTTCAGTTAAGTCATTTAATAACACCTGCATTTTGAGAACACCTCTGCAGTCACAACTAGGAAAAGTTAGAATGAGCACCCTCATAGATTAGTAATGTCTGCCATGGATAAAAGAATGGGATAGGCCATTCAAATTTGGTACCAAAGTAGTTCTTAATTCTTCTTTGAGTGGCATTACATCTTCTAAACTCTGGAGGAAAATAGTAGTGATATTCATTTAGGAAAACTATGGTAATGCCAAAATATAAGGTATGTGAGAAACCATACATTTAAGCAAAATCTCTTTGTAAGTGGAAGTATAGTGCAAAGATTGGGGCTTTCAGTCAACCAACATGACTTTAAATTCTGTTTCTGCTGATTTCTGACTCTGTACCTTTAGGAAAGCTATATAACTTTGTTTGCCTGAGTTTCCCCCTATGCTAAAAAAATGCAACTATATGACACAAATGCTTAACATTGGTCATGGGTTCATTCAGTAAACATTCAGTAAATACTAGCTGCTATTTTATTATTAAAATATTATTTATTATTAGTCAGTAGGAAAAATTACAAATAAATAAAACATAACTTTAAAATGAAGATAGGGAGTGCCTGGGTGGCTCAGTTGGTTAAGCACCCAACTTCACCACAGGTCATGATCTCTCAGTTCTTGAGTTTGAGCCCCACGTTGGGCTCTGTACTGACACTCAGAGCCTGGAGCCTGCTTTGGATTTTGTGTCTCCCTCTCTCTCTGACTCTCCCCCGCTCACACTCTGGTTCTCTCTCTCAAAAATAAACATTAAAAAAAAATAAAAAGATAAATAAAATGAAAATAGGGGCATTTGGGTGGCTCAGTGGGTTAAACATCTGACTCTTGGTTTCTGCTCAGGTCATGATCTCATGGTTCGTGAGTTTGAGCCCTGCATCAAGTGGCTTCTCTCTCTTTCTCTCTGCTCTTCCCCCATTTGTGTGCTCACATGTGCACATGTGAACTTTCTCTCTCTCTCTCTCTCTTTCTCAAAAAATAACTTTAAAATGAAATAAAATATAACTCCTGAATTTGGAGATCTTAGATGATGGTTGATGAGAAGAATGGAGGGTTAGTGACACTGGGTCTAACAGTGGGTGAGGCCATTCCTGAAATACCAGGAACCATTTAGAGCAAATATTCTATCAGCTGCAGGCACCTTGTTTCGGTCCAGTTCAGTCTGAGATGGAGAACCATTAATAAGGATTTGTTACAGGAATTTGACTGTATGCAATTGTGGGAGATATTGAATGATCTGCTGTTTTCACATCTGAAGCTGGAGTCTGAAGCCTATAGGGGAGGGAAGATGGGCATAAAGTGGGGGTGAGAACAAGGACAAGCATGAATTGGACCCCACTAAAACAGACTGGACTCAATGTGAGTTCTCACTTCCTCCAACCTTGGCAGAACAGGTACCCTGCAAGAGAAGCTTCACCATGGATTTGAACACATGATGATCAAGGAGGTGGAGAACATGAGAGAGCAGGAAAAAGTGGAACAATTGCATGCCCAATAAGGGAGCCATCAAAGAAGCAACAATGGGCAGGGGCTACAATATACTGTGTGACCTTCTGAGTGTGAAGAATAATATGGCTTCCTCTTCACTTTCTTCTTCTAGCTCTCCTGAATAACATCTCTTGTGGCCCATCCTAGTCAGACACATACAGGGAAGGCAACTGGGAAATTTTGTTCCATCCAGCTAAGTCACCACAAGGCAGAGTCACCACATACCCCTAGCGACCATGTGTTACAACAGAAAAAGAACTGGCCTTCACATTGGAAGGTGTGTCTGTGCGACCCTGTCTGTCTCTCTGGGTTTCATGTCTTAATATTCTCATGTACAATAGGGAGTGCGGGGTGGACTTTTCATCCTTAAGATCCCTTCCAGATCTGAGTGCATACTTTAGTCATTCTACAAACCACTTCATTAAATTTCCTGTGCCTGCCAGTCTTACTCATGTATTTCCTGTGATTCTGTCCCCAGGCAGTCAGCTAAGGCAGAATGAGTGCTAGGCAAGTAAAAGGAGCTGCAAGTGTTTGCCTAAGCTCCCAGAGCTGCCCAAGTCAAATGCTGGGGGCAAAGGGCAATCATAAGTGATGGAATTAAATATTTACCGTGTTAACTATGACCACTCGTGGATTTCAGAGAAAGCAGACCATATTGACTGAAATGTTTCACTCCAGTTTTTTCTAATGATATGCAATCTTGACTAAATTTGTCAGCTCTCAGGGGGCTGAATGCTATTCAGCAACATTAATTTCTTTGCCTACTTCCAGTTACAAGCAATTATAATCTTGGCAGTTTTACTCTCCTTGAATAAGCACTTGTACACTTTATTGATATCTGGCAGGGCTGATTCCCTCCATGCAAAGACTCACTTATGGTTTTGACTCTAACTCTACAAAGTGCTGGAGTCACAGATCAACATTGCTGAGCATTCTAGGGGAAGATGTTATCATGGATTACTCTGGAACAGAAGATTCCAAGAAATCTGAAGGGTGTTGATTTATTTGCATTCTTATCCATATCTTTGCCCTCCTCCTAGAATTAGTGAATTAACCAGTCCTGGTAAGGTACTAGGTACAGGTTCACAATCTTTTCTTGACAGTCTCCTCTCTGGCAATTGATGTTGCCTGCAGAGAACTAGCTTGCCTATAGTCATACCTCCTTCCTGCAGCACACATCTAATACAGTGTTGATTCCAGTTGTAAGACCCAGGCTCCTCATCCCAATTCAGGAAAACTCTGTAGGGCCATCCCAATTCAAAACTCCGCCGGGGTTGGCTGAGACTTCTTTAGCAACAGTATCAGAGCTTATCTAGCTTCTCCTTTTGCCCAGCTTTTCCCTTCCCTTCCCATCCATTCACTTCAATAGGTGTTATTCCATAAGCATTCCCTAATAAATGCTTGTATAAAAAAATTCTATCTTGGTGACTACTTTTCAGGTAACCAAAGGTGCCCATGCAATGACATGAAGGGAGATCAATGGTTGGGAGGCAGAAACATCTGAGGTGGAAGCAGCCTACTAACTCTTAGATCTTGGGAAATTGAGTTTCTTTCCCCATTTATTAAATGGATATTGAGGAGTAGATTAAAGGCAGCTCAGTGACTACGGATCTCCAGTCTCTGCTGTAGTCGTAAACACTCTCTTTTTATCCCCAACAGCATTTATCGCTTTCTATCCCATAGAATTTGCTCACTGATTATGTTTTATATTTTTTTGCTTACTTTCTGTCCACTCTCTGCCTTGCCCATATACCTACAAACAAGAATGTAAACCCACCAAGACAAATTTCTTTGTTTTGTCCACTACTGTATTAAAACACATAGCAGGTGTCGATAAATACTGAATCACTGAACAAACTAGTGAGTGAAAAGACAAATACAGGCAGGGCGACCAGTTGGGAGGTTGTGATAACAACGAAAGTGAGTGGCAATAGAAGCTAGTGACATGACAGGATGGAATTGAGAAGTGATTTCAAGGGTTTGGGGCAAGTAGACTACACAGAAGTGCTTTAAAAAAAACACAGAAAATTCTCAAACATGAGGGTACATCAGATCCCCTGGAGGAGTGAAGACACAGATTCTTGGACCCTCCTCCCTCCACCCAGAGTGTCCAACTCTGGAGGTCTGGAGTGGAGCCTGATGATTTGCATTTCTAACATGTTCCCAGGAGATGTTGCCCAGCTCATATGGGGTTCACAATGGCCTAGAAGAACTTGCCTCTGCTTCCTCCCAGATTTTCAGCCGTATCCTTCTACCCTGCTACCTTTGCTAAGGTCTCTTTCCAGTTCCGCAAATTGATCAAGGTCCTCTCTGAATAAGGCAGTTGGCATGTGCTGTTTCTCCTTATCTTCCTTAGGCTTTGGGATCCTTACACCTTTGAGATCTCAGCTCACCTGGGAAGACCTTGGGGAAGACTTCCTGGGCCTCCCAGTCTAGCATAGGACCCTCTGTGAGTCACTGCAATAAGCATCCTGTAACCAGAGCCTCATTTGGGTAATCCTGTCTTTAAGGAACATCTACCATCCTAGACTATGAGCTCCCTGGTGGCAGGGGCTGCCTCACTGTAAGCACAAAAACCATCTCTAATCACCTACTGGAATGCTCGGCACAAGTGAGTACTCAGCAAGTATCTATAAATGAGCAATTTTACACCCCCCCAAATCCCACGCAAATGTGTGAAATTGGAGAACTTGCAAATTCTTCATAAATGAAAATGAAATTTCATAAAATGAAAATGCAAATCCTAAGGCATTCCTATCTCTCAGTTGTCACCAGATTTGATTTGTAAAGATGAGTTCGACACCCAACCCAAGTTATTGTTGAAGCCTCTTTTGGTACCTGCTATTCAATATCTTGGTTCAGTTTAGTAAGGTTTTTGATTATTTTTTCATTGTAGAAGTAAAGCAAAATATTAGTCTTTACCTTGTAACAAAACTCCATAGTTTTGAAGGCAATTTTAAATAACCTGTTCATCTGTCCTTTTTAGTTTGTGTGAAATTCTCATTATTTCCCCCTTGTTTTCTCTTGAGCACTATTGGAATTGTTTTTCTTCCATTGAGGATACATTATGAATGTTTCTTTTTCTTTTTTTCTTCCTTTTTTTTTTTCATTTAGCATCTCAACTGCTATATTAGAATGCAGAGACCAATACCAAGTTTGGAATTCATAAATAAAATGAGAGTTATAACCAGACATTATTTCTCTAAAGCCTTATCTCTGCAGTACACCCTAGCATTCATACTAGGTCTTTAATTATTTATTTTTTTTGTAAATTTTTATAAAGTTTATGTGGCCTCCAGGATTAAAAAAATTCTTTAGCCACATCAGAGACATGTATTTGTGTATATTTTTTTCTGATCTTATGGTACTTTGAGTACATTATGAAGTCATTGTTTGATTTTTCTGGAAGGGGAAAACTTTTAATGAATACAAACCATCTGAATTAAGATCATTTTGACTGATCAAATGCAGATCTTTTAGGTCTTCTGAACCTTTCATTTCAGAACAGTCTTAATGTATTAAACTAAATGTTATTTTATAGAAACTGCTCTTTTTATAAAAAATAATAATCATTGGTGGTGCTACTCAGTTACATAGATAAACAGGCAAGGGTAAAGTTTGTTATATTCATCTCTGGGTTCCCAGAGGTTACTACAGTGCTTTCTACATAGTAGAGGCACAGTAAATAATTATTGAATGATTGCCATTAGCAAAGTTTTATTATTATGCTTTACCCAAGGGCACTATATTTTCTTGTGTGTGTATTTTGTAGGTTTCCATGACATTATGTTCCTTGAAAAGCAAATTTTAAAAGTTGGGAAGTAGATGTTTTCGGTAAGCCAGTCTGATGCTTTTCTTTGTGGATATTTTTGTGGCATAATTTAGTATGAGAATCAAAGAGTGAAAGCCTTAAAAATAATTTATAACTTATAATCTTGTTAAGTATTAAAAGTGAGAGTGGTGCTCCCTCCTTGTTTTTATAAAATGATCATTGTTTGTTTGTTTGGCCAAAGGGAAATATTTTTACCATTTCTTCCTATGGCCAATCCCTACTCACAATAAAGTAGCTTATGATATGTGTATCTACACAACATATTTTTATAGTGTAAATATATTTTATATGGATACGTATACACATATATTTTAATTATTCTATGACTACTTTTTACAGCCTCAAAAACATAAGTCTTGGAGTCCCCAAATCTAGTGTTGGAATCTCACTTCCTTATTATATCAGTTGTCTGTTGCCAAATAATACTGCAAAACAAATTACCTCAAAACCTGATGGGCTAAAACAGTAAGTGTTTACTTAGCTCACATATCTGTGTGTGGGGGATGGACAGGGATCAGATGGGCAATTTTTTTCTAGTCTTCTAGGCTCACTCATTCATGTCTGGCAGTTGGGTGACTGTAATAAAAGGGGAGGCTAAAGCATGTGTCTCTAGGTGTGGTCATATGATGGCTGGAAAAAGTAGTACAGGTCTAGCCTCCACATGACATGCTGTCACTTCTAGTGCATTCTGGTGGTCAAGTAAAATCACAAAGCCAGCCAGATTCAAGGGGTTATGGAAGAGATTCTGTTTCTTGATGGCAAAGGGTATAAGTACAAAGAAGGTGGTGAATTGGGGACCATTGATGCAGGCTACCAGAGCTATTCACAAGCCAACTTTGAGCAATTTCCTAAAGCCTCACTTTTCCTTATTGTGACTCCATGGATGATACATTTCTCCAGTGAAATAAACACCCTGCTCACTCACAGCCACGGCACTGAATGAGCCACATGCGTGGTGCCGCTGTGCCATGCTATGATGGAAGTAGCAGTGTCATTGAAAGTTAGCACCAGCTTTTCAGCAACAAGTGCAAGATACATGACAGTACCTTGGCTGCCTGTGTATAGCAAGGTTTAACATGATGCACACAACTTTTTCAGTAATTATCTATACATGAATAAATGTCCTTCTCTTGTAATTAATAAAGTAGGTGTGTTTTCAGAGCAGCATAGACACACGTCATAAGAAATTGAAGATTGTGGGAATCAAATACAAAACATCTGGGAGCCCATGGAACAGCAGTTGATATTTACCAAGCGTTTGCTGTATGCCAGTCTCTGTTCTAGAAGATCCCTTCTATTAGCACATTTGATTTTTGATTTTTAGGCATTAGGCATGATGCACTCCCCCATTTTGTAGATTAGGAAATTCAGGTTCATAGACATTGTCTTGCTCCGCATTACACAGCTAATAAATGACAAGGAGATTTGCCTTCAGGCAGGATTGTCCCAGGCTCAGAGCCCTAGAAACCATTGCCCCGTGCTGCTGTTTCAATTAGGACTTCCATATGTGGTCACTCTTGCTATTCTGGCTGTCTTCCTTTAAGCCGGCTTTCAGGGAAACCAAATCGTGACTTGCATATCATTCCACGGGCATTTCTCATCCCACTCTGGCTTTGTCCTGACACCCACTCTGTACCTAGCTAATGAGACTTTCCTTTGCCATCCATATACCTGCTATTAAGGAATGTAGAATGGTTTTAATGAAAAATAGGTTTTTTTTTTTTCTCCAGCTTTACGGAGGTATGGTTGACAAATGTTGAATATATTTACAGGGTACAATATACTGTTTTGATAAACTTATACACTGTGAAATGGTCACTGCAATCAAGCTAATTAACAAATCCATCACCTCACCATTACCTTTTTAAAAATGGTGAACGCATGTGAGATCTACTCTTTTAGCAAACTTCAAGTATACATTATGATTTACTGTACTCACCATGCTGTACATTAGGTCTCCTATTTGCCTATGACTGAGAGTTTGTACCCTTTGGAATCCTTTTCTTTTACCTCCTTGCCTCTGGTAACGACTACTCTAAAGAAAGAAGGAAATGAAATAAAAAAGGAAAGAAGGGAAGAATAAAAGGAAAGCAAAGGAAGAGAAGAAGGGAGGAAGGGAGAGGAAAAGACAAGAAAGGAAATAAAGCAAGCATTGTGCATTGCTAGATTTTTCTTTCATCCCCAGTTTTTGGTGCATCTGCTTATCCCTCTGTACTTCTCTTTTAGCGCACATTATTGATATAAATTATTTAGGTAGTAAGCTAATTTTTCAGTGTTCAGAGAAGATGGTACCCAATTCCTGCAACTCATAAAAGTATTCTCTTTGGTGTTTTTTATTTGTATGGATGTGTACTTGTTCTTTTTTATAGCAAAATGTAAACATATGTGAGAAAAATTCTGATTCGAAGCAGATTTTAAACCAGGTGGCTCTTTTCCTGCTCCTAATTGCTATTCATCAAACTCCTTATGGTTGCTCCCCCAAGCACTTCATAAATGTGTTTTTTGGTCCTATGTTTCCTCATATAAACTTCCATGTTCTGCTGCTTATGTGTTTGGTATATGTTAATGAATATTGACTTTTAAAATAAACATTTTTGCTGCCCTGGAGTTTAGGAAAGACTTTGAAAAAACCAGCGGGGTGATATGGGTCCTGGGATGGGAACAGTAAGCTGCTATGTTTTTTTTTTTTTTTTTATGTTTATTTTTCTTTCTTTCTTTCTTTCTTTCTTTCTTTCTTTCTTTCTTTCTTTCGAGAGGGCATGAGCAGGGGAGGGGCAGAGAGAGGGAGACACAGAACCTGAAACAGGCTCCAGGCTCTGAGCTGTCAGCACAGGTTGGGGGGGGGGGCTCAAACCTACAAACCATGAGATTATGACCTGAGCCTAAGTTGGACGCTTAGCCAACTGAGCCACCCAGGCACCCCAGGAACAGTAGGTTTCCGATAACAAGCCAAAGAGGGCAAGGGGTCCTTAAATATTTTACCAATACTCCGTAGTTCTCAAAAAATCACATTTAAAAAACTCTGGTGGTATGGGATCAACAACAAAATTAGACTGGGTTTGATAATAATGCAAAGTTTAAAACACCGTTACCAAGTCATCAAGATGTACCTAAGTAAGTAACTATCCCCAAATAAAGACGACCACCATGTATCCGCTCTGCCCCAGCATGGTGTTGGGGAGAACTTCAGCTACCACGGCAGACATGTTAGTGCCCCAGCCATGTTCCCTCAGCATCCAGTCTATGCTGCTAGCTTCTTGCTACAAGTACTTGTGACTTTTTGTTTAAGAGATCTCTTTGGCCTCTGGAATGTTCTCAGCCATGTGCTGGGCAGGCTGAAAGTGTCAGAAAATTAAAGTCCCTGGAAGCAGCCTTCTACCAATTACAGATGGGTTTTGGTAATACAGGACCCTGAGCCCTCAGCTTTTAGTTGGGACAGATCTGAGATATGTCCCCTCCAGCGGGACTGAGCCTTGTTGCCAGCCACAGTTATCTGTTTAATTAGACACTCTTTTCTGGCTTCCTTCACTATTCTGCCTTGCATTGTCATTCAACTATCATTGCTTCCTGGGATCACTTTCCCCAGATAAACATCTGGCACCTAAGCCTCTATCTCAGGTGTGTTTCTAGGAGAATCCTACTGAAAATATCTACCATGATATTCCAAAATTTAGATTACAGAAGCCATCCTAATTACTTTATTAAAATTTTCTTTCTGTTTTTCCCCCCTCTGTCAACCCTTTTCTGTTTCTCCTTTCCCCTCTGAATTCTAAGGTTATATAGCCCCATCCTACAAAGCAAAGTTCTTTGGAATAATGTATAAGGAACACCACCAGCTAAGGAATAAAGTATAAAATAAGAGAGTAATAAGTAGAATACAACACTGTGGAATACAATACTGGAATCTTACAGGTCTTGTGGATGGTGCCCTAAAAAACTCATTAAATTTCAAGATAGAAGATGCTTACGAATATAGAATAAAACGATATTCTACGAGTATTTCTTAAATTAGTTTTTAAAGAGATGCACATCATCAGAAAGTAAAACAAACAAAAAACCAAAAAAAAACCCACTTATCTAGATCAACACAAGGTATTCCTCAGAAAGCAGAAGAGCCCCAAATTTACTTCCAGTGTTTTGAATTAAAAATGACAGACAAAGGCATAAATCTGGAAAAACGTCCTTAAAATTCTTCGCCTGATAGAGTGGGCAGCCTACGTGGTCTGTTGGAGGAAAGGAAGTAGCTATTACTGACCAGGCATGTGCTGAATTGTTTGGGGCTGTACTGCATGTCAAGGTTTGACAGAACTGACATAAAAAATATACCTCACATTGTGCTGGAATTGTAGGAACAACTCTTGTTCATTAGAGAGGTGAAGTTTTTCAAAATAGCCACCTGCTGCAGCCAGATCTCCATCCCACAGGGTGAGAAGGGTTTCCAGTCAAACCCAGTTCACTAATGGCTTTGGAAACACAGTGCCAAAAGGGATTTGATGCCAGAATGAACTTTGCTACACACGTTTGCAGAAGTTGGCCATTCTTTTCTTTCTAATATGTTTTATGTCCCATCTAAAATATAATCATAGGTAAGGTTTTGTGGGGAACTCTATTTACAAAGTACATAATGTACCAGTTATCAATTGATTTGTAACATGCCACCCCAAGCTTGATATTGTAAAACAGCACTATCTTTTGCTACTGTTCTCTATTCTGGTTCTGTGGGTCAAGTAGGCCAGCTAAGGAGTGATCACTGAGGTCTGGAAACCTGGTGCTTCTGCACTTGGGTCTCTGTCTCCTCTCTCCATGTGGTCTTTTCAGCACAGTGGATTCAGGATGGCTGGGGCTTCTCACCTGGTGCCTCATTGCTCCAAAGAGGCATGTCTCGAGAGAGTACCAAGTAACAGCTATGTTGCCCTTTAAGACCTAGGCTTCTGTAAGTTAGCAAGAAACCACTAAGGTAGCTTGTGTTTAAAAAAGGGACAGATTCCACCTCTTGGTGGGGGGATTGTCAAAGAATTTGCAGGCTTTTTTTTAAACCGCTATATTTAATAATGATTTCTTTTCATCATTACAGCACCTTAATCCATATTTGTAAGTCGAGCTGCATCTGACCCAATAGCTCTCAGTCATAGATGAAAAAAAATGGTGCCTTAATATGTCAAAATTGTAATATAGCAACACTGTTGCTAATTTTTATATGCTGTCCAGCTGTTCTTTTAAACATATTTATCCAGAAGGATGGGCTAAGTGAGAGAACTGGAGATTCAGAAAAACGATGGTGACGAGAATATGGAGAAAGGGGAACCCTTTTGCACTACTGTTGGGAATGCAAACTGGTGCAGCCACTTTGGAAAACAGTATGGAGGTTCCTCAAAAAATTAACGATAGAACTACCCTATGACCCACCAATTGCACTACTAGGTATTTATCCAAAGGTTATAGGAGTGCTAATTTGAAGGGGAAGATGCACCCCAGCAGTGATATCGACAATCGCTAAAGTATGGAAAGAGCATAATGTCCACTGACTGACGAATGGAAAAGAAGTTGTGGTATATATATATACAATGGAATATTACTTGGCCATCAAAAGAATGAAATCTTCTTATTTGCAACAACGTGGATGGAATTAGAGTGTATTATGCTAAGCAAAATAAGTCAGTCAGAGAAAGATAAATATCATATGATCTCAAGCATATGTAGAATTTAAGAAACAAAACAGATGAATATAGGGGGAGGAAAGGAAACATAAGATAAAACCAGAGAGGGCAGCAAACCATAAGAGACTCTTAAATACAGAGAACAAACTGAGGGTTGCTGGAGGGGTATTGGATGAGGGATGGGCTAAATGGGTGATGGGCACTAAGGAGGGCACTTGTTGGGATGAGCACTGGGTATTGTATGTAAGTGATGAATCACTAAATTCTACTCCTGAAGCCGTTATTACACTACATGTAAACTAACTTGGAATTAAATAAAATTTTTAAAAATTTTTAAAAAAGAAAATGTTGACTTCTAAATCAAGAAGAAATATGTACTATTGCTTTTTTTCTTTGAATTTAACTGACCCCGCCAGTGACTGCTATAAACATAACATTATGCCAGGTGGCTGTGATTAATACAGCTAGGTATAGGAGGCCTTAGAATTATGTACAGAACTCAATCCTGGCTCTCTCAGGAGCTCATAATCCCTAAAGAGCATGCATGTGTGTATGCATGTGTGTGTGTGTGTGTGTGTGTGCATGTGTGTGCGTGTGTGCAATTTATTACCTCTGCTATTACAGAGGTAGCAATAATGAAATATCACTGAAGGACATGTATTTAGTTTTGATGTTCTACAGAAGTGTCAGCTAACAGTTTCCAATATTCTCCCACATCCATACTATCAATACTCCATCCAAAGGAAACTATAAACCACAGGCTTTGTATGGAGTAGAGAGGGCATTGATCACATCAGGCAATAATGACCTGGTTGATATTTTTTCTATACTATAAACTATGATTTCTGTGTGACAAATATCACCTGGATGTTTGTTGAATGAATGAGACTTTATGTAGTATCATTGGACAAAACCTGACATCCACAGGTTTAGGGACTGGAGATTTTCCTGAACTATCTTGAGGTAGAGGTGTTGAAGGAGATCAAGAACATTCATTTCCTGTCATTTATTTTATGAAAAATGTAATCAATGCTAAGAGACCATTATAATAGCTTTCCATGTTATTTTGTGCTCATGAATACATAAACATCAGCATCCCAACCTATTTACAGAATTACTTACTCACACAGGCTGTGTTCATTTGTTTGGATCTTTCCTGTAATTATTAAGCGATTTTACTGTCTTGAGTTTACACATGGACATAGGATTGCTGGGTGTAGCAAAATGCTGTCAGTATTCCACCCATATCCCTCATGTGCTCCAGCCCAGCCTCGATCTGCAGTGTGTGCCTGAATGCTGCTCCTTTTATTTTTTCTTGAGACTCTAAAGTCTGCTCTGCTAGAGCATGTGGCAACCCATGTGCCATAGAATGTTTATAACCATGAAACAATCCTCAAACAATGACTTCTGTGAATCAGTGTATAAATGCCTTGGCTTCCTCTGCCTTGGACATGAAAACTTGGACACATGTTCTAATCTGCCAGAGTTCTGATATGACCTCACTGAGGGTATACAGACCTGCATTTCTTTTTTTTTTTTTTAAGTTAATTATTTATTTTGAGAGGGAGAGAGAGAGAGAGCAAGTGGGGAGGGAAAGAGAAAGAGGGAGAGCTATCAGAGTGGAGCTCAGTTTGGGGCTCGAACTCATGAACTATGAGATCATGACCTGAGCCACAACCAAGAGTTGGACGTGCAACCAGCTGAGCTACCCAGGCACCCCTAGAGCTGCATTTCTTAATGTCATACTTTCATTGGCTTTCTTTCCCTTTATGTCTCACTTTTCCACTGCTGTGCTAGGATTTTCTGAGGTTACCTTCCAAAAAGAATTCCTAGCTCACATCCTTGTCACAAATGCTACTTCTGAGGAAACCCAAACTAAGGGACAGTGACTGTAGTGCTGGGTATTTTCCAGGTGGTTATGTGGACTTTTCACTTGGGAAGAATTTTTTTCTTTTTTTTTAAATGTTTGTTTATTTTTGAGAGAGAGAAATAGAGATACAGAGTGCGTGGGGGGGGGGGAGGGGCAGAGAGAGAGGGAGACACAGAATCCGAAGCAGGCTCCAGGCTCTCAGCTGTCAGCACAGAGCCCAACATGGGGCTCAAACCCATGAACCATGAGTTCATGACCTGAGGTGAAGTCAGATGCTTAACCAACTGAACCACCCAGACATCCCTCACTTGGGAAGAATTTCTAAATAATTTTCAAAGAATGAAATGTTAAATGAAAGTTTTTGATAATATTAGATACTGATACGGTAAAGATACAGACAGAGTTTTAGGCACTTTTCTTGTGAAATGCTGCATGTAAACAGATGTTTTACAAGCAATTAGAAAACACCAGCTATTCACAGGAGTGGAAGTCATGGAAGTTGATAGGTGACATTGAAAAGAAGGGACATTTCAGGCGTTCTCTGTAATGAATGAATAATTCAGAACTGCAACATAAATTTTCTTGGTTAGATGAATGGCATATTCTGAAAAGCCGTGTTTTTTTATTTCAAGTTCCAGATTTTCAAAGGAGGGACTGATATTCTGAGTTACATTGGTGCATTTTAGACCAATATTCTGGAATCATCTTTGATAAGCCCTTGAGATGATTTTGTTGAGTTGTGATGATCCCAGTGTTTTATGAAGTCATCTTTTCATTGGAAAGTTTCAAATATTTTACCACGTAACACTTGCTTTTATAAAATCCATACCATTCTTGAAGTTGGCCTCCATGATACTAACCCACCATTTGTTTGTATAACTTTTTATTAGGCACCTATGGAGTCAGGAACTGACTTGAAAAAACAGTTATGTGGCATTTATTGTGGGCTGGGCACAGGTCTGAGAAATTTACCATGTACTAATACTTTTATCATGTATTATTTGAATTTTCTTTTTTTTTTTTTTTTTTTTTTTTAAATTTTTTTTCAACGTTTTTAATTTATTTTTGGGACAGAGAGAGACAGAGCATGAACGGGGGAGGGGCAGAGAGAGAGGGAGACACAGAATCGGAAACAGGCTCCAGGCTCCGAGCCGTCAGCCCAGAGCCTGACGCGGGGCTTGAACTCACGGACCGCGAGATCGTGACCTAGATGAAGTCGGACGCTCAACCGACTGCGCCACCCAGGCGCCCCTGAATTTTCTTTTATTTGAGAGAGAAAGAGTGAGCATGAGGAGAGGCAAAGGCAGAGAGAGAGAGAGAGAGAGAGACAGAGAGACAGAGAGACAGAGAGGAAGGGAGAGAGAGAAACCCAAGCAGGTTCCACACTCAGTGAGGAGCCTGACACAGGGCTCAATCCCATGATCCGGGGACCATGACCTGATCTGAAATCAAGAGGTGGATACTCAACTGACTGAGTCACTCAGCCAGCCCAATACATTTATCATGTATTTCCTCATTTAATCCTCAGAAGCTCATTTAAGAAAAAATTTCACCTATTTTAGAGACAATGCTCAGGAAGGTAGAGTAACATGCCTAAGGTATGTGCATATGATTTGGGCTAGGGTTTGAACCCTGCCAGTCTTTAGAGTCCATACTCTTGTCATATGTGAGGCTCCACCTGTGGTTGTTCTCTAGGAATTATTAGTTAAATGGAAAGCAGTACGAGCAAACAAATGCTAACAGGATTGAGCAGTGCAATAGAATGTTCAGGAAGTGCTAGAAAGCAGAATATGAAAGGCTTGACTTTGCCTGGGGGATTTGAAAGCTCCACAGAGGACAGCACCCTTGACCTGAATTGGAAAGGGCATAGCTCATCGGACAAGCTGTTGTTTCCAGGGAACAAAATATTTTAGAATATTTCTAAAATCTGTATGATGCTACAAGCACTTCTACCCACTTTTGTAATCTATTTAAGAGTAATTAAAAGTTTATTATTTTAAAAGAGATTCACCCTTTAGGTTTGTCTAAGTAAATATTTTGCTCTCTGTTAAGTGATCCTACTTGGAAGTGTAAATATCTGCTGATGTGTTTACATGTGTCTCTCCAACATCAGAAAGATTCTTAACCCATTTTTTTCCAGCTCTTGACACTACATATTAATTCTCTGGGAAACATGGAGTGATGATTGACCTCTACAGAATAGATTTTTAATACAAGATAACATGTGGCTTTAATTTTGTGTCGCTGCTCATTTGTCTAGCTTGTAAGAGTTCACTCATGTACTGAGTATGCAATGTTTGCATTCCTGCCCAGCTCCTGTGGCATAGCAGAACAATCCTGAAGGCCAGAGTGGGCAATTTTCTTTATTTTGAGAGAGAGAGAGAGAAGAGAGAGAAGAGAGAGGAGAGAGAAGGGGAGGGGAAGAGTGGGAGGGAGAGAGAATCTGAAGCTGACAGCACAGAGCCTAACGTTTGTCTTGTTCTCACAAAGTGGGAGATCATGAGCTAAGCCGAAATCAAGAATCAGACACTTAACCAACTGAACTACCCAGACGCACTGGAGTAGGAAATTTCCAATTGTTTTAAAGCTTTCTAGGAATGATAGGTTATGATTTCACCAGACTTTGAAAAGACATTTCTTTCTCCTGACTCAGAAGATTGTTTTTGCTGTAGATTATTTACTTCTTCAAAGTTTGGCTAGTGACTTTGTTTATGAAATTTTGGCTAGTGACTTAACCCATGAAATTTTGAAGCTACAAAGTACCTATTACTAATCAGATCTTCTGTCAAAGCATCTGCTAATGTCCTTTATAAAAACAACCATTTTAAAATATCAGAGCCAGATTTTATCTTATTTTTCAATTTACTTCTGTGGTCTTCCTGAAGTTTCTCAAAGGTTTACCTGGTTTTCAAGACTGACACACAATATGATATCAAACTGATATATGCCACAAGGTTAACATGGTTATTTCACAGTACTGAAACAGAAGATCTAAACAGATGTATGGTTTATTTCTTTCCATGTTAACATCTGAGCCAGCGGGCAGTTTAACTCTACTCTGTGTGGTTTTCCTGATATCCTGGTTTCGTTATCTTGTTCTAGCATATGTATGCCAGAGTGTTCACGTGGCTGAACATGGGCCGGGACACCATGTCCTGATTCCAACTGTGGGAAGGTAGAATGTGGAGGGGAAGTGGTTTCCTTTTAAAGACATGATGTAGAATGTCATTACATCATTGATGCTCACCTCTTATTGGCCAGAACTTAGATGACCATGCTTCGTTGAAAGGGAAAATGGGGAACATAGTCTCTATCTCAGTGCCCAGGAATCTAACCAACACTTAAAGTTTGCATGACTAAGGGTAATTTTTCTTATATTGTTCCCCGAATCTTTTTTCTGTCATTTCTCTCGTGGAATTCCTTGGTCATAAATTTGACCTCTGTGGCCTTTGCAGAGTACTCAAAATGGAAAGAGGAGGCAGAAGCAGGAGTTGTTAGTGTCTGCACCAGTGTCTCTTGTCACTGTGCTAGCTTTGCTTATCTTAATTTTAAAGCATCTAAGTAGTGTTTTTTTGGAGCATTACCTGATGGTGGTCCTAACCATTCCATTTTAATTTTAATATTTGTTGTTCTTCATTATTTGAGTTAATATGTTTTCTTTGTCATTTCTTCATTCTTGAAAGATGTATAAGTGTACCTTTTAGGTATCATTGTATAGGGATTACGTAGTTCTATGAATTAAATAAAGTATATACACATACAAAACAACAGTTCACTACTACTCTACTACTTGGGGCATATTAAAGTTGATGCTGTTTTGAGTTTTGGTGTGCTCTGAAGACAGATGTCCCCAAATATAATCTCTCAGAGAGAGCTTGCTGCTCCAGGGTTTCTAGAAGACTCCCTAAAGGAGGGACTGGGGAGATTGCTCAGAAAGGAAAATGAACCACAACCATAATACTGTGTTATGGCCAGCTAGTCATGGACACCTAATCAGTTGACTAGCCAGATATGCCTAAGACACAGCGCTGGGTGCAAAATCGAGGACAAGCTGCCAACCTTGAACAGCCCCAATTTTTTCACAGTCTAGTGTCAAGTAAGAATGCAGGATTCAAGGGATGATCTAACTCATTACTATTACTCAACCAGTTAGCTTTGGGAGATCCTAAATGACAACATTTAAGTCTGTATTCCTGCATTTATATCCAGTATTCTATAAAAGGAAACGTTTGGGGAAGCTGTTTTACATGCATCCCCATTAACCTTCGCCTCTTCCAGACAAGACTTCTAAAATGTTTACTTGCTTTTCTACCAAATTCGTTTGGAAATGGTTGAAAGCCTTTCAACCAGAGCTGCTAGGTCCTTTGAGTGCAGTCAGTATTTTGTCCCATCAGCCTAAAATAGAGACTTGTTTTTATCTGCCACATTTACAGCCGCTGTTTCCTTTTCACCCCTGCATGAAGGCAACTGGAACATTTCTTCCTGTCGGCTGTCAGAAATGTCAGTGACCCAGGCTACTTTCTGAAGCTACCATGTTTTGTCCCATGTGCAACAATAGCACCACTAATGACAATGGCATCTTCCTCTGCTAGATTTACAATGAGACTATTCAGCATTGTTCCGTTATTAAAATCATCATTTGGTATGAGCTGTAGTTCACTTAGAGAGTCCACATGTTGCAATACTCAGAGCTGTGCCCCAGCACATTCTTAAATGAGGGTTAGATCTCTTTAACCCCACACTGGCCCACCACAGTGCAAGTTCATGAAGATCCTGCTTTATGAAATCTCCTACATAACAGAAATGCACATCAAAATAAGTATTACTTAAATATTTGTAAAGGAGCTGTGTTTCTGCTTTCCCTCTTGTCATTAAATGCTGACATATTTTGCACTTGCAAATAGGAAAATAGGCAGGTAACAAGCAGGTCTTCAGGAATAATTCTTTCCTGAGGCAAAATTCACTTAGTCAAAGATCTCTCTCCCCTTCCTCTGGTAAAAAATGTAGGATACAACTATGGGACCTTAAAATGAGTGGATACAATGGTACTGAGTCAGTAATAGTAGCTATTACTTATTAATTGCTTATCATGTGCTGGGCCTTATAGCACGTTACACTGTATTAACTCAGTTAATGATTGCTATAATGTAGCAACTATAGGGGCAGATATTTCTTTCATTTTCATTTTTAGATGGGAAGCTGGAACACATTTTACAGTTAAACAGTATAACTTGTACCAGGTCTCACAGCTATAGTTATAAAGTTGAGATTTGAACCGTCTGATTCTAGAAACTATGCGCTTAATTATTGGAACAAGGACCTGGTTTTTCCAAATGTTGCATATAAATGTTCCAGAAGCTGCAATGTATAGCCATAGAAGAGTCATGCTGTATTAACATAGAGTGTTGCTTAGAAGGCTCTCCAAAGTTACTTTAGCTTACTGGATTGGATTCTATGTCCTCCTTCTGCTAGTTCAGCTACATCCAGTGCTCATACCTCATATCCAGTGGCCAGCTCTCAGTTCTGTAATCCTGAGGAACATATGTCAGTCTATGGAGCTTTCTTGTTTCTGCAGAAAAGACTAGTTCAGGGTTTCTATTTTCTTGATAACATTCAGGGTTTCCTGCAAAGTCAGCAGAGTGTTCTGCAAGTCTATTTTGAGGACATTCATTGGCGCATAGCAGATTCTGAAAGACAATTTCTGGGCACTTTGATGGCATTTGTTATTGGTTGAGTTGAAGGAATATAATCTAGGTCCTTTGCTGTGTCATATGGATGGATGAAAGATGGAATGAACTATTAAGGAGAGAAGTAGGAAGTAAGATGTCATAAAGTATGTTTTCTGTATGTTGTGTGTTTAATATTAATTAGATGCTTCTTGAATATATGAGGTTGAACCCTATGAAATAGACATTTTTGTAGTTTAAAAACAGTTGACTAGCAGAAATTTCATCTATATACACGCAAAGATGTACACAGACTCACATGTACATATATATCTAAATGTATTTATGCTGCCAACTCAGTAGGTAAAACAAATAGACAAAGCTCAAAATTACCCAGTGGAATTTTACTTAGCTTCTAGGCGATTTTAAAATCTTGCGTAACTGAAATTAAAAGGTGGTTCTAAGAACCCACTCTTAGGTTTCTATAATAAAGGAATGTTTCCAACACAGACATGTTTTTGGAGTATTGTGCCCAACGTCATGTTCTCAAAGCATAATTTACACCTGAAAGAATGAGACTCAATCCATGTGAATTTCTTTTTCCTTATTAAAATCAGTAGAAACGTGTTACCCGAAGCTGACATTTTGAGTTGTTTTCACACTAGCCCGTTGAAGGCGAAACCTCTTCCTTTGGCAGGCTGATGCCTTTCAGAGGGGTTTCTGGTTGGGGGGAAGTCTGTGCCGCACTGATATGTATGGGTTTTCATGCTCCAGCCTCTTGACAGAAATTACTGAGGTGTGGTGTCCATGTGCAACAAACCATTCCATCTTCTGTTATTATGCACCTGTCTGAAGGAAGGGCTGTGAAATATTTTGGTGGCAAACAAAGGGCTTGCTGATAAAGTGGTAAATTTTAGTGTTTCCCCCTTTCTTTCTGTTTATTAAATAAATAAAGCAAAGTCCTCACAGAAGGTGGGACTCACCTTCCATTTGGGAAGAAATTTGAAGAGGTGTTTGTGTATGGGAAAAATTGGCAGTTCTCAGAAAGATACTGTGTAAACTTTCACGTTTCCCTCGTGGGGCTTGATATCACTGCATGTCTATAGAATTCTGGAATATAAAGTAACACATGTGAAGGCAACACAGGTAAGACAGTTGACCCAAGAATGAACAAAAACATGGTTTGGGGACTCATGTCTCCTATTTAACCACCAACCTTGCTGGGCATTTGTCTTCTCATCTATGAGACAAGATGATTCGAAACCACAAACTGGACAGTGAGGTTTGGTGCTGGGTTTCTGTTCTTGGCCCAAGAGTCACTGGCAGCTAAACTGGCAGAAGAACACACAAAACATTTGACCTTGGTTCCATCTTTCATAATGCCCTGTGCTGCCCTTGGTGTTTAAATGAACATGATTCTACTGACTTGCTGTCACTAGGGCTCTCACTCTGGGCTGCTTTCCAGGATTGGGTATGGATTTATGCTGATTCATCAACACTTGCTTTCCCAGATGACTCCTCTCCCAGTTTCCACTGTAGAATTGAGCAAATCAGCTGAAGTCAATGAGAATTGATTTGTTCTTTGTAAACAGGCTAACGTGGAGAAACCTAAATAGACTCCAAAATAGATAGAACTTAAGTGTGATGTAGAGTAGCAAGAAAATCTTGTAAATATGTAGATCATATGTTAGTTATTTCTTGTGGCATATCAATAACCAAAATTTACTGAACATTGTTTTTAAGTACTTTCTATGTATCATCTCATTTAAACTTTATTGCCCTCTATAGTATGGTAACTATGGCAGTCCTGAGATGTGAAAATAGAGACTATGAGGGACTAAATTTCTTGTTTAAAGTCACAGACAACTACTCAATGGCAAAGCCCAAGACTTGACCTGATCAGATTCCAGAGACAATGCTTATAACATTGTCCCTATCTTTGGCTAACAGCACTCTCTATTCTTCTGAATATGCATCACCTGCCTTCTTAGGTAAGAACTCTCAACTCAAGAGTGAGAGTCTGGGGTTCTAATCCTAAGATATCAATCCCAAGTTAAAGGAAGTATTTGTGTCCAACTTTCCCATTATAAAATGGGAAAATAACACACACAATTAGAATTATATTTGCCTATGTTGCAAGTTTCTTATCAGGCTGAAATATTTATGCACCTGCTTTGAAATGTATAGAACTGTGGCACAGATGGCTAGAAAAAAGCACTAAAATTGCATACACTTCTTCCATAGTATAGGATCATTGCTGGAAAAAATCTTCCCGGTGAAGGACTATCAAGGAAATGTGAAAAGAAGTGATTTGTGACACTTCTAGGCTGATGTGGTTCAGAGATGATCTGTTCTCCTCGCCATCTTTTTTCTTTTTTTTTTTTTTTTTTCTTTTCCACCCCTGACTGAGTGGAGGAAATTCCAGCCATGGGTTGAAGGTGGTGGAGTCAAAGATGTAAGTAGCCTGGGTTCCTGAATGATCACCTGGAGCCACATCTACATTGTATTGTAACATGAGTAAGGAATAATCTTGCAATGATTTGATGCACTGAGAGTCTATCTGTCATAGCAGCTGGAGTTACTTAGCCTAACTACTGCTAAAAGCAAAGTACGGAAGTGTTGTTGCTTCAATCAAGGTCCAAAGTAAAGAAGTGAAGATTCTATTAATGTCCAGCCTTTAAATTGCTGAGCAAGTCATTGAATTTAGCAAGGCCTTGTGTTACTCTTCAATAAAGAAAATATTGGGGCGCCTGGGTGGCTCAGTCGGTTAAGCGGCCGACTTCAGCTCAGGTCACGATCTCGCGGTCCGTGAGTTCCAGCCCCGCGTCAGGCTCTGGGCTGATGGCTCAGAGCCTGGAGTCTGCTTCCGATTCTGTGTCTCCCTCTCTCTCTGCCCCTCCCCCGTTCATGCTCTGTCTCTCTCTGTCTCAAAAATAAATAAAACGTTAAAAAAATTTAAAAAAAAAAAAGAAAATATTTATTTCATGGCCTCAGAGCAATGTTTCTCAAATGGGAGCAGTTTTGCCCTACTCCCTGCTGGGAGCATTTGGCAATGTCTCGAGACATTTTTGGTTGTCACAATTTGAGGGTGGGTGCCACTGGCATCTAGTGGGTAGAGGCCAAGGATAGTGCTCAATATCCTACAATGCACATGACAGCTCCTTACAACAAAAGAAAAATCATCTGGCCCAAAATGTCAGTGGTGCTAACATTGAGAAACTCTGCCTTAGAAGCATATCTGGAGCCACAGATACCAACACAGTGCTATTGTGACGTGTTGTGCATAAGAACTGATAGTGATCCTGTCCAGCCCTAATCTGTTGGGGTCCGTTCACAAGGTATATCATTCAGTCTTAACAAGACTCTTTCAGTCCTAAGTAGTAGGTTGTGGTGGAATAAACATTGGGTGGAGTAGAAAACTTTAGCTATAAAGCTACATCTTTCTTGTTAATAGCTGTTATGAGTTTGGGAAGATTAACAAATCTCCTTAAGATTCACTTCTTTTATCTATAAAAGAGAATAATATCACAAGTTTGCTACAACCTACCTACCTCATAGGTTTATAAGCTTTAAATGGAATGACACACACTAAAACATTTGTTATAATCTCCAGCCTATAATAAGCATTCAGTATAAATACTATTTTCCTTCCCAAGATTTCATAAATGGGACAAAAATAACTTAACAAGATCTGAAATCATACAGTGGAATAAATCAGAAATAATTTACTGAGTGACATAATGTGCTCACCCATATATTTATATGTTGTCAGTTTATAGGTTGAGTAAATAACTTGTTTCAAAAAAAAAAAAAAGCTAAACTAAAGTTAATATTCAACCCCAGCTCCTACAGTTCCAGTTTTAATTCCAGTTCCTTCACAACAAAGAACTGCTAATCCCTCTGCCAGTAAGTTAGGGAAATGTGACTATCCTGATACAGGTCCAAGTTCTTTCTTCTTTGGTCATTCTGGTTGTGTGTGGATGTTGTTTCTTTTGCTCTGCTTTCACATGCTAAGCTATGTTCCACACCTACCTCTGACCTATGCTTTTCTACATGTGTCTTCTCATGTCCTTGTATCAAGGTTGATACGCCATTGCAGAACATTCTCATGTGCTCTTTGCAATAGCTCAACATCCAGACATGGAGTGACAGTCTTCACCAACTTTCCTATGACCATAGCTATTTCTGTACCAAATGGTATCAGCACAGATTAATGCAATGCTAAGCCTTAACAAATGGGAGTGTGCCCATCAATGCTTGCACTATAAATGTCTTTTCTTTTGCCTAGAAGATGCTGTATTTGCTCCACTGCTGTGATGTAAGTTTTCCAAATAGCCTTGGAAGTTGACAGAAAAGGGATATCTTTTATACCAGTGGTTCTAAATAAATACCTTTTTTTATGTGGGACCAGTAGCACAACATAACACAGGAGAAATATATAGGTTTGGGTTTGTAAGCTGTTGGTGCTAGAGGTGGCCAGCTGAGGTCTTCTATTAATCAGGCTTCACCCAGTTGTGCCAAGAGGCAGACTCATTATACACATTCTTGACACTTTGACTTGTTGGGGAACTCTGTTCTAGACCGAACATTAAAATAATTAACACAAAGTTCTACCTAGTTTTTCTTTCTACCTTCAATCTCCTACATAGTTCCCATTAAAGCTTTGTCTTCTATTCTTATTTTCTGGGTTATTTATCAATTGTCACCTTATCTGTAGGAGCTCAATTCAAGATTCACAATTATCCCTCTTGGCTACACTGAGTGTCTTTTTATGCACATGAACAGATCTTTTCCTGATCAGTTCTTTTTCTCCTGTCTTGTTAATTGCTTGGTGTCCCTGCAATGTCATTCTTCAAACACTATACACATGATAGTTATTCTTCTGCTTCAGGAATGAATATTGAGTTCTGTGCAATTAATGCCATTGCAGGGCCCTTCCTAACATCTCTAATACATTCAGAACATCTCAGAAGAAAAGCACTACAATAATTTATGTGACTTAAGAACTAATTTCTGCCATGACTTTTCAAATGACATTTTTAAATTAAGAAGTTATTAATCAACAAAGAAAGCATTCCAGGAGATCAAGTGGTTGCTTTTACTCATGCCAGCCATGGAGAACTGGGTTCTGGCCCTGCTTCCAGGAGACCTGTTGATAGCCTGGAGGGATCTGGAAGGGTGAGGTAAGGGTGGTAGAACAGCAGGAGCTGCTGGGAACATTTGGAGCCTTTAGCCTGGAGAAAAGAAGTCCAACGGGAGGCAGGAAGCTGTTTTTAGCTCCAGAGTTAATAAAACTGATCTTGAATTCTCCAGCTGACCAAACTAAGACTAGACAGTACAAGAAAAAGGAGTCACAGTCAGAAATTCCAACAACACATTTGAGGGATTGCTTAGTAGTGTGAACAACTGGGTATTACCCTTCCAGAAGTTTTTCTATGTAGACCTAAACCTATGTCTATATACATACATGCATATATACATATTTTATATCATGCCTATCAGCATTTTAAAATGGGATTGTGGCCTGTATATTTTTCTTAAACTTGGCCTCCATATTATAAAAACATCTTAAGAACTGGGAATACCTCACAATGAAACAGCTGCATCATGACTAGTGAGTTTGCCATGAGTGCAAGTAATTAAATTAAAATAGTGTGGGCCAGTATGTCTCCATATTTAATATGCATGCAGATGCCCTGGGAGTCTTGTTAAAATGCAGAATATTATTCATTGGGTCTGGAGTGGAATATGAGATTCTGCATTTCTGACAAGCTCCCAGGTGATGCCAGTCCTAGGACCACACCTTGAGAAGCAAGAGTCTGAGCATCTCCAGGGACCCTTAGAAGAGATGCCTGTCTTGGGTTGGAATAAAGTTCCAACTTTATTCAACAAATCCAACAAATAAAGGAACCTCTAAGTTCCCTTATAACTTGAACGATTTATTTTCTCTTTATGACATATACATTTATGGAGAAGGATGTTGTATATACAAGTGTCTTCATTTACAGTCATACCATTACTCACCAGTTTGTTCTTTTCTTCTTTTTCTCTGTTCATTAGTACAGTCTGTAACACTATTATATTAACTGTGATTAATAACATTCTGAGCAAACATTGTAGTCCTTAACTTCCACTGGTTCCTTGTATCTTTATTTTGAAAAATATGTATCTATAAATTTTAAGATCATTTCTGTGTGTCTAAGTTCCCACAGTAATAGAAGCATTATATTTATTTCTTTTAGTTTTTATTTTTTTTGGAATGTTTCAAATACTATATTTATTTTTTATTTTACATCCAAGTTAGTTAGCATATGATGCAAAAATGATTTCAGGACTAGGTTCCTTAAAGCCCCTTACCCATTTAGCCCATCCCCCTCCCACAACCCCTCCAGCAACCCTTTGTTTGTTCTCCATATTTAAGTCTCTTATGTTTTGTCCCCCACCCTGTTTTTATATTATATTTGCTTCCCTTCCCTTGTGTTCAACTGTTTTGTATCTTAAATTCCTCATATGAGTTAAGTAATATGATATTTGTCTTTCTCTGACAGATTAATTTCGCTTAGCATAATACCCTCCAGTTCCATCCATGTAGTTGCAAATTGCAAGATTTCATTCTTTTTGATTGCTGAGTAATAATACTCCATTATATATGTATATACACCACATCTTCTTTATCCATTCATCCATCGAAGGACATTTGGGCTCTTTCCATACTTTGGCTATTGTTGATAGTGCTGCTATAAACATTGGGGTGCATGTGCCCCTTCAAAACAGCACACTTGTATCCCTTGGATAAATACCTAGTAGTGCAATTGCTGGGTCATAGGGTAGTTCTATTTTTAGTTTTTTGAGGAACTACCATACTGTTTTCCAGAGTGGCTGCACCAGCTTGCATTCCCACCAGCAATGCAAAACAGATCCTCTTTCTCCACATCCTCACCAACATCTGTTGTGGCCTGAGTTGTTAATGGTAGCCATGCTGACAGGTGTGAGGTGGTATCTCATTGTGGTTTTGATTTGTATTTCCCTGATGAGGAGTGATGTTGAGCATTTTTTCATGTGTTGGTGGGCCATCTGGATGTCTTCTTTAGAGAAATGTCTTTTCATGTCTTTTGCCCATTTCTTCACTGGATTATTTTTTTGGGGGTGTTGAGTTTGGTAAGTTCTTTATAGATTTTGGATACTAACCCTTTATCTGATATGTCGTTTGCAAATATGTTCTCCCATTCCATCAGTTGCCTTTTAGTTTTGCTGATTGTTTCCTTCGCTGTGAAGAAGCTTTTTATTTTGATGAAGTCCCAATAGTTCATTTTTGCTTTTGTTTGCATTGCCTCCTGAGACGTGTTGAGTAAGAAGTTGCTGCAGCCAGAGTCACAGAGGTTTTTGCCTGATTTCTCCTTGAGGATTTTGATGGCTTTCTGTCTTATGTTTAGGTCTTTAATCCATTTTGAGTTTATTTTTGTGTATGTTGTAAGAAAGTGGTCCAGGTTCATTTTTCTGCATGTTGCTGTCGAGTTTTCCCAGTACCACTTGCTGAAGAGACTGTCTTTATTCCATTGGATATTCTTTCCTGATTTGTCAAAGATTAGCTGTCCATACATTTGTGGGTCCATTTCTGGGTTCTCTATTCTGTTCCATTGATCTGAGTGTCTGTTTTTGTGCCAGTACCATACTGTCTTGATGATTACAGCTTTGTAATACAGCTTCAAGTCCAGGATTGTGATGCATCCTGCTTTGGTTTTCTTTTTCTATTGCTTTGGCTATTCAGGGTCTTTTCTGGTTCCATACAAATTTTAGGATTCTTTGTTCTAGCTCTGTGAAGAATGCTGGTGTCATTTTGATAGGGATTGCATTGAATATGTAGATTGCTTTGGGTAGTATTGACATTTTAACAATGTTTATTCTTCAAATCCAGGAGCATGGAATATTTTTCCATTTTTTGTGTGTGTCTTCTTCAATTTCTTTCATAAGCTTTCTATAGCTTTCAGTGTATAGATTTTTCACCTCTTTGGTTATGTTTATTCCTAGGTATTTTATGGTTTTTGGTACAGTTATAAATGGGATCAATTCCTTGATTTCTCTTTCTGTTGCTTCACTATTGGTGTATAGGAATGCAACCAATTTCTGTGCATTGATTTTATATCCTGAAACTTGCTGAATTCACGGATCAGTTCTAACAGTTTTTTGCCAAAATCTTTTGGGTTTTCCATATAGAGTATCATGTCATCTACAAAGACTGAAAGTTTGACCTCCTTCTGTCCGATTTGGATGTCTTTTATTCTTTTGTATTATCTAATTGCTGAGGCTGAAACTTCCAATACTATGATGAATAACAGTGGTGAGAGTGGACACCTCTGTCATGTTTCTGACCTTAGGGGGAATGTTTTTTCCCATTGAGGATATTAGCAGTGGGTCTTTCATATATGGCTTATATGATCTCGAGGTATGCTCCTTCTATCCCTACTTTCTTGAGGGTTTTTATCCATAAAGGATGCTGTATTTTGTCAAATGTTTTCTCTGCATCTATTGAGAGGATCATGTGATTCTTGTCCTTTCTTTTATTTATGTGATGTATCACATTGATTGTTTTGTGGATATTGAACCAGGTATAAATCCCACTTGGTCCTGGTGAATAATTCTTTTAATGTATTGTTGGATCCACTTGGCTGGTATCTTGTTGAGGATTTTTGCATCCATGTTCATCAGGGAAATTTGTCTATAGTTCTCCTTTTTAGTAGGGTCTTTGGTTTTGGAATCAAGGTAATGCTAGCTTCATAGAATGAGTTTGGAAGTTTTCCTTCCATTTCTATTTATTGAAACAGCTTCAAGAGAATAGGTTTTAACTCTTCTTTAAATGTTTGGTAAACTTCCCCTAGAAAGCCATCTGTCTCTGGACTTAGCTTTTGGGGGATTTTTGATTACTACTTCAACTACCTTACTGGTTATAGGTCTGTTCAAATTTCCTATTTCTTCCTGTTTCAGTTTTGGTAGTTTATATGTTTTTAGGAATTTGTCCATTTCTTCCAGATTACCCATTTTATTGGCATATAATCGCTCATAATATTCTCGTATTATTGTTTGTATTTCTGCTGTGTTTGTTGTGATCTCTCCTTCATTCTTGATTTCATTTATTTGGGTCCTTACCTTTTCTTTTTGATCAAACTGGCTAGGGGTTTATCAATTTTGTTAATTCTTTCAAGGAACCAGCTTCTGGTTTCTTTGATGTGTTCTACTGTTTTGGTTTTTTTTTTTTTTTTTTTTTTTTTTTTTTTGGTTTCCATAGCATTGATTTCTGCTCTAATATTTATTATTTCCTGTCTTCTGCTTGTTTGGGGTTTTATTCATTGTTCTTTTTCCAGCTCTTTATGATGTAGGGTTAGGCTGTGTATCTGAGACCTTTCTTCCTTCTTTAGGAAGGCCTGGATTGCTATATACTTCCCTCTTATGATTGCCTTTGCTGCATCCCAGAGGTTGTGGTGTTATCATTGCATTGGCTTCCATGTACCTTTTAATTTCCTCTTTAATTTCTTGGTTATCCCATTCATTCTTCAGTAGGATGTTCTTTAGTCTCCAAGTATTTGTTATCTTTCCAAATTTTTTTTTCTTGTGGTTGATTTCGAGTTTCATAGCATTGTGCTATGAAAATATGCATGGTATGATCTTGATCTTTTTGTACTTGTTGAGAGCTGATTTGTCTCACAGTATGTGATCTATTCTGGAGAATGTTCCATGTGCACCGGAGAAGAATGTGTATTCCGCTGCTTTAGGATGAAATGTTTTGAATATATCTGTTGAGTCCCTCTGGTGCAGTGTGTCATTCAAAGTCATTGTTTCCCTGTTGATTTTCTGTTTAGATTATCTGTCCGTTGCTCTAAGTGGGCTGTTGAAGTCCCCTACTATTATGGTATTATTATCAGTGAGTTTCTTTATATTTATGATTAATCGATTTATATATTTGGGTGCTATCACATTTGGAGCAGAAATGCTTACAATTGTTAGGTCTTCTTGGTGGATAGACCCCTTATGATATAATGCACTTCTTCATTTCTTGTTACACTCTTTAAAGTCTAGATTGTCTGATATAAGTATGGCTACTCTGGGTTTCTTTTGTTGACCATTAGCATGATAGATGGTTCTCCATCCCTTTACTTTCAATCTGAAGGTGTCTTTAGATCTAAAGTGGGTCTCTTGTAAACAGCATATAGATGGATCTTGTTTTCGTATCCCTTCTGTTACCCTATGTCTTTTGATTGGAGAAGTTAATCCATTCACGTTTAGAGTGTGTACTGAAAGATATGAATTTATTGCCATTATGTTGCCTATAGAGTTGAATTTTCTGGTGGTGTTCTTTGGTCCTTTCTAGTCTTTGTTGATTTTGGTCTTTTTTTTTTTTTTTTTCCAGCTTTTCTCCTTTCAGAGAGTCTCCCTTAAAATTTCTTGCAGGGTTGGTTTAGTGGTCACAAATGCCTTTAATTTTTTTTGTCTGGGAAACTTTTTATCTCTCCTTCTATTTTGAATGATAGCCTTGCTGGATAAAGAATTCTTGGCTACATATTTTTCCGATTCAGCACATTGAATATAGCCTGCCACTCCTTTCTGGCCTGCCAAGTTTCTGTGGATAGGACTGCTGAAAACCTGATCTGTCTTCCCTGGTAGGTTAAGGACTTTTTTTTCCCCTTGCTGCTTTCATGATTCTTTCCTTGCTTAAGTATGTTGTGAATTTGACTATGGTATGCCTTGTTGATGGTCGGTTTTAGTTGAATCTAATGGGAGTCCTCTGTGCTTCCAGAATTTTTAATGTGTGTCTTTCCCCACTTTCGGAAAGTTTTCTGCTATGACTTGTTCACATAACCCTTCAACCCCTCTTTGTGTCTCTTCATCTTCTGGGACCCCTATGATTCTGATGTTGTTCCTTTTTAATGAGTCACTGATTTCTCTAATTGTTAAATCATGCTCTTTTGCCTTAGTCTCCCTCTTTTTTTTCCTGCTTATTAGTCTCCATAACATTGTCCTCTATATCACTGATTCCCTGCTCTGCCTCATTTGTCCTTACCACCATGGCATCCATTCAAGATTGCAGCTCAGTTATAGCATTTTTATTTCATCCTGACTAGATTTTGCTTCTTTTATCTCCGCATAAAGGGATTCTAATCTATTTTCAACCCCAGTTAGTATTGTTATTATTGTGATTCTAATTTCTGGTTCAGACATCTTGCTTGTATCTGTGCTGATTAAGTCCCTGGCTGTCATTTCTTCTTGTTCTTTCTTTTGGGGTGAATTCCTACATTTCATCAGCTTGAAGGAATAAAAGGAATTAATAAGGTAAAAAAAATAAAATTTAAAAATTAAAAAACACAAAAAATCAAATAAAAGATGCTAGATCCTAGGTGTATTTGGTACGGCTGTTTAAAGGAGCTTGATAGATCAGAGAAAAAAGAGAAAGATAAGAAAAGAAAAAAAAAAAGAAAGGAAAACATTTGAAAATTTATAAAAATGAATACAATGAAATAACAAAATGAAATGATGGAATTAAAATAGAATTTGAAAATTTTTTAAAAAGTAAAATATATAGTAGAAAAAAAGAAAAATATTGTTAATAAAAATTGAAAATAAAGATAAATTTTTTCTCTTTCTGTATTCAAGAATAAGAAAACATTTTTAAAAAGTGAATAGATGGACCAGTGAAAAGACCGAAACACAATTGAAATTACATCGGTTTCCCCTAGAAGTCAAACTATGAAGCACTTTAAAGTCTGTAAACTAAGCAGGTGGATAGACTTGTGTTCTGGAAGAGGTTGGTTGGCTCAGTTGGGTGGGGCTCAGTGTAATGGCTCTGTTCTCCACTAGATGGCACTGCTTAGCTTATTGGGGTGGATTGTTGTGGCATTTGTAGGTGTGAATGCACGCATGTGCTGCACAGGAGCATTGCAAATCGCATCACCCAGCTACCCAGTCTCTAGTATCAGAACTCTGTTCTCCCTGACCAGCAATTGCACACCCCTCCTTTGTCTCCAGCTTCCGTCCACTCCCCGCTTTTACATTATCCATTACTAAGCCATCAAGTTGCCAGGTGGCACCTCCCTCCTGAGTTTTATCTCAGGATAAAACTGTGCGCTGTGTTTTCCAACCACTCACTTTTGAGTTACTGCAGCCTTGACCTGTTCTGATCCTCTGGGAGAGGGTCTCACCAAGCAATGGCTGGGTACCCTACCACCCCCAAGAAATTTTGTGAGACCATGCTGCTGCCGATGCCCAGAGACTGTGGTTGGGTGCCAGCCCGCCCCAGAAAAAGTTTACAGGATCATGTAGTGGCAACGTTTCAGGGATTATCGTAAATCACAACACACATCTGGCACCAGGCTTCCCATTTAATGTCCGTGCTCCAACACCAATGATGTGGTTGCTCTCCAGGGTCCGCTGGGACCTTTGCCTTTGGGGAGGCCACATAGCCTCTACCAAATGTCCTCCCAGCAGGGGAACTGCCTCTCTCCTTGTGGCCCAAGGCTCCCTTGGATTTTGCTCTCTGCAACTGGGGATTCTCTGTTTCCACCAGAGCACCACCAGGTATCAAGCTGTGGAGTTTCTGACTCTGTGTTCCCCCTGTTTATAGAGTCTGATTGGAATTTATACCCTCTCCTTTTACTTTCTCCCTGTTTTTGTTCAGTCCCTTGTGTACTCTTTCTTTTGTCTCCAGCTGCTTTTTGGTGGAGGGATTGCTTTCCTGTACTCTGCCCCCATCTCCAAACTCTCTCCACAAGCAAAAACTGCTCCCTACCCTCCGTGGCTTCTCTTTCTCCCAGTTCACCTCTCTGCGGTGCATACCTGCTGAGTTCTGTAGTTCAGGTTGTAAAGATTATTGTTTTAATCTTCAAATCAGTGTTCTAGGTGTACAGGATGGTTTAGTGTTGATCTGGCTTTATTTCAGGGATGAGAGATACAAAAAAACTTCCATGCTTGTCCTCCATCTTGGCCCGTCTCCTAGAAGCATTGTATTTAAATGATGTCCCTAATAATTCTAATAGACAGAACCAGAATAATAATAAAAAAATAACAAATGACAATGGCTAAGAACAATTAACCACAACTTACATGCTAAACACTGCTTTAAGGATTTTCTATGCATCAGATGATTTAATCAATGTATTTGATCAAATACAGACCTATGAAATAGTCATTATTACTATCCCGTTATACAGAAAAAAGAAAGTGGGGTGCAAGAAAATTAAGTAATTTGCCCAAGGTCACCCAGCTGGTGAATGGCAAAATTTGAACCCAGGCTTCTGAGTTGGCAATCTCATAGCCACATTGGGAAAACTAAATAGGATGATATGAAACAAGATATTAACTTAAACTTATATCACAGTGTGGGTTTCTATTTTATTATCATGAGTATAACTTTTTTGGTAATAACTAAGTCATGCATTTCTTTAGGCTTTGAAAGCATTTGTGCTGCATTTTATAAATTCTAACTTATTTATGGAATTGTCTTAAACACATGGAATCTACTGGAGTAAACGATTTCATGAAATAGACTTAAAAATTTATAAAATGCATATGAGACTTTTTAAGATTCATAATTATAATATTATGCCATTTGCTAAAAAGTAAAGGATATCTGAGTTTAAGTACTGAATTGACTAATTAAAAAAATTTTTTTGGCAAAATTACACCTAATGCCTGAAGTATTCCATACCATTCTTAAGCGGGAAATTAATTCAGACATACACTTTATTTTCTAAAGAAACTTATTCTGGGAGCACCTGGGTGGCTCAGTCATTTAAGAATCTGACTGACTTGGGGCGCCTGGGTGGCACAGTCGGTTAAGCGTCGGACTTCAGCCAGGTCACGATCTCACGGTCCGTGAGTTCGAGCCCCGCGTCAGGCTCTGGGCTGATGGCTCAGAGCCTGGAGCCTGTTTCCGATTCTGTGTCTCCCTCTCTCTCTGTCCCTCCCCCATTCATGCTCTGTCTCTCTCTGTCCCAAAAATAAATAAACGTTGAAAAAAAAAATTAAAAAAAAAAAGAATCTGACTGGCTCAGGTCAGACCTTGTGGTTCACAAGTTCAAGCCCCAAGCTGGTCTCTGTGCTGACAGCTCAGAGCCTGGAGCCTGCTTCTGTTTCTGTGTCTCCCTCTCTCTCTGCCCCTCCCTGCTCATGCTCTGTCTCTCTCTCTCTCTTCTCAGAAATAAATAAACATAAAATAATTTTTAAAGATACTTATTTTCTCAGTAAGGAAACTATGCTTAAGTGTTAATATTTACACTTTAATATTTTTTTTTTCTGTCCGCAAGATGAGGAAGAGTAATTACATGGCTAAAAGTGAGTTCCTGGCACCTCAAGCCACACAGGTGTCCTTAGCAAGGAGATCTGCCTGTTTTGGTACATTGTGATTATTGCTGCTTAGTTACAGATGAAGGGGAGCAGTGAAATAAGGGCAGTCAGTGTCCAGTCTTTTACTAAGGCTCTAGTGCCCAAGAAACTAGAGGCTCCAGAGTGTCAGTGATGTGGGATAGTGGTGGTTCTTCCGGAGCAATTCACAGTGCTAAGAATTATCAGTGGCTGTTTGTTTCTATTTCTCAAATACTTAATTTTATTAAATTTTATTAATAGATAATACATTCACATGATTCTAAAATATGAAAGATAGGATTTTAACAATGACAATTATTTACAGAACTTGGCACATTCATCGGAAAAGCTCAAGTACTATCCCGTTTCTCCATGGGATTATATCCTGCCCGTTGTCATTATTTTGTTAATGTTCATGACATGTATGCCTTTTTTTTTATCAATACCCTTTTGCAAGGAAAAGCAATAAAATAGCCCAGTACCAGGATACTTGTCGAGTCGAGTGTAGCTGTGGTACAGGTTCTTTGTTGTATTGATTCCCTTTGCACTTTGTGATGTGTAGGGATGTGATGGTCAAGAGCCCAATTCGCACAGCTGGAACGAGGATGGTAAACTTGAAAGCCACCAACAAAGAAATTTTCTTTACCCAGCTGTCAGAACAAGGGCGGTTTTTAAAATTTTTATTTTCTACACTAATCGTTCTTCTTTGTGATATATTTTATACAGGGTGAAGTGCATAAATCTCAAATATCTCTCTGAAAGAATTTTGACAAGATTATACACCTGTGTAGCAATAAAGTATGTCAAGAAAGAACATTATCATGGCCCCGGAAAGTTCTCTTTTTCCCTCTTCCAGGCAGTGTCTCTCCTGGCTAGCCCTGCACGTGTATGAATACCCACAGACAACTATCATCCTATCACCCAGCTCAGTGTTACCTATTCTTGCCCTTCATCTAAGTGGAATCACAGGGCATGTTTTTGTACATCTGACTCCTTTCACTCAACATAATGCTTTAAGATCCATCTGTGTTGCTTCATGCTGTGTTATTCTTGTTTACTGCCGTGTACTATTTCTTCGATGATTTTTACCACAGTTTATCCATTTTCCAATTGATGGACATTTGGGTTGTTTCCAGGTTTGAGCTGTTATAAAGAAATCTGCTGTGAATAGTCTTGCATGGATCTTTTTGTGGACATACGTTTCCGTTTCTCTTGGGTAATTACCTCGGAGTGGGCTTGTTGTGTCGTAGAGTAGGTGTCCATCTAACTTTATTAGAAAGTTCCTAACAATTTTACAAAGTGTTTGTGTCATTTCACATTCTCACCAACAGTGAATGAGTGACCAAGAATGCTCCTGATCATAATGAGAAGTTGTCACCTGCTCCTTATGTGGGCAGCTCTTCAGTCTGAAATATCACTGAGCTGGAGAGAGTAGGAGGGAGTAACAGGCTGGGGAGGGGAGGCAATGGAATTAGAGCACCAGTGCACTGGAGAGGTAATTCATCCTTCCACTGCCAGCAGGCCGAGCACATTTGCTCCCAGAACTACTACTCAGCCCAGTGATGCCTGCCAACCTTCCATTAAGAGTTCCACTATCAGCAGACTGGCTGTGTTACAGAATTAACTCCGAGACTGGCTTTCAGCCCACCTGCACCTTGACCTCATCTCTGCTTGTTCTCTCTCACACCCACACTGCATTCATCTAGCTCTACAAAGTCTGCCCTTCTGTTTTTGGCAATTAGCTGGTTGGTCCTCTTTATCACTGAAGACTTTTTGTCACGAGTGCTCCCACTTAATAACAGTGTGTAACTTTGGGCAAATTATCTAACATCTTTCAGCTTCTGTTTCCTCATCTATAAAATGGGGATAAGAATGCCGTGAGCATTAACAAGTTATCACAGCTAGGAATGCCTAAAAAGGCTTCTGCACAGGCTCCAGCACACATAGTGCATGCTCAGTGAGTGCTGACTATTCTATTCCCAGCATGGCCCCTCTGGCTGTACTTTTATATATGACCATCTCTCCACAGCCCTGGTCTCCTGAATGGATAATTCTGGCAAAAGACCCTCTCTGGAACTGCCCTAGGAATTCTTGCCGAGGTGTCCCCCTTTCCAAGGCTCAGCCCCAAAGTGTCACTCTGAGAAGTGGTTAATAGGACACAGGAAACATTTCTACTGCAGACTTTAAATTCCTACCAGCTTGATCTGGATTTCCTGTGGATTTCCTATGCCATATTTCCAAGATGAAGATTAAATTTTAAGGATTGTATGCTGAATATAGATCTCCATTGTGCATTTTCAAGGGTTTTAATACATTATTAAACTCTAATTTTGACACATAAAGAGCATCTTCCTTTAAAACTTGTTAGCACATGTGGAGGACCTGGACACTGTTATTCTTCATTCCTGATATTCCTATGATATCAGGTGCCTTTCTTATTCACAACAGAGAGGGTTTAAACTGTCATCTAATAGTTGCACGATTTCTTCCAAGCTCTTCATTCTGCAGTGTTCAGGCAGGACTCCCCCACCCCCCACCCAGCCAGACTAGCTGCTCACTCTCATTCCCTGCTGCCTCACTCCGGCGTTATGCTTGGTACCCTCAGCCTGCATCCCTCTTTGTCCTGTCCCCATGGGATCCCTCCCACCATACATACATACATACATCCCATGCTTCTCTTCTCTGTGCCTTTATACCCGGCACCCCTGTGGCTAGTGAGGACCTCCTCTCACCAACTTGAAAGCACTGCCAAATGCTCTTTCCCTGGTTTTGCTGCTCCCTTCACAGCAAAGCTCTTTCAGAGAGTCGTCTTCACACAGAATCTCCCTCTCCTCCCATTCTCACCTCCACTCACATACTCTTCTGAAAAGTTCTTATCACAGTTACCAAAGTCCAACATGTTGTTTTCTGTTTTCATCTCACTTGGCTCTTTAAGCATTGGGTGCCTGGCTGGCTCAGTCGGTTAAGCGACCGACTTTGGCTCAGGTCATGATCTTGCAGTTCATAGGCTCGAACCCTGCATTGGACTCTGTGCTGACAGCTCAGAGCCTGAAGCCTGCTTCGGTTTCTGTGTCTACCTCTCTCTATGCCCCTCTCTGCTCTGTCTCTGTATCTCTCAAAAATAAACAAACATTAAAAAATATTAAGCATCACTTGCTGTGGCTGATGGGTCTCCTTCTTCCTTGAAATTGGCCCTGCAGTTTCCAGGACACCATAGTTGCTGCTTTTTGGGCTAGAATTCTCTTCTCCCAGATCTTCGTGTTGATGTCACTTCTCCTCATGGACTGAACTTGTTTTTGGAGGCCTTCCAAGTTCCAGACTGTCCTAACCAAAACAGCCACCTTCACCTCCTTGCTTCACTTTTTACTTAAAACAACAACAACAACATCAACAACAACAACAACACTTGTCCGTTCCTGATGTTCTCATTTACTTATATACATATTACTATTTCATAGGAGAGTTTGCAACTATCAAATCGCACATTTGGCAAAAACGATAGCTGACATTTATTGATGACCTGCCATTTGCAAGTTACTGCACTAAGCAGGCATTAGCTCATTTAAAATTCATGATAACCTTACAAAGTAGGAATTGGGCTCCTCATTATACATATGTGGAAACTGAGGTACAGAGAAGTTCAGTGACTTGCACTTGGTCTCAAAGCTGTAAGTACCAGCGTGAGAATTCAGACCTGGCCACTCTGGTGGCCAGATCTGTGATAAACGTTACCAAGATGAAAGCCATTGGGTTATGCTGCTCCCCCAGGCTTTCCGAGAGTACACTGAGAAATTGGGTGGAACAGAACATCTTCAAATGACACCAACTGGAGAGAACTAACATTTTATGTTTCCTCTGGAGCCCTGAGAATTTCAAGGTTTGGCTTTGTGATGACTTAGGAAGTAATAGATCATACACAGTGAGGTATTCATCTCAATTTGCATTGAGTGGGGCAAGCGTTTATGAAATGATAAAGTGCATGGTAAGTCTTGCATAAGTCTTAGAATAGGGGTATAAATTTCTAAACCTCGTAGTTTATAAATAAGATATATGTTAGTTTACTTGTTCATGAATCATTAATCTAAGACGAGCCAGAAGTAGTTCCCAATTAAAACAAAATAAGAAAGATAAGCTGGTCTATAGTTTCTTTTCTTTGACTCCACTTAATCATTAAAGCCAAAGCTTTCACGGACTGTTGGCAAGGGAAAGCAGGTTGTAACACATCTCGTAGCTAAAGAGAGCAGGTGTTTCCCACCTGTTCCGTTTCAACTCCCAGGCTGAACTTTGCCTTCTTTCCACAAATCCACAGCACACTCCGTGGGCTTGTTAGTGCTCCTGTAAACTGTCAGCTTGTTGCTGCCGAGACTGCATAGCTCTGAGCCAGAGCCAACCCACCCAGAAACCATGACGTAGGCCTAACCTGTTTCCAGTAAATCCCATCTCTGCCTCTTGAGTGACTCCCTAAGGCATCCTCATCTCCCACCTGCTGCTTCTCCCCCCAAAAAGAGACCAACAATTCTTTGGAAGTGTTATATTAATGACTCATAGACAGCCCCTCCCAGAATCGTTTGCATTTTGAGGAAGAGGACAATTACAGAGGCAGATGTGGAGCCACAGAAGGTGAAAAGTCTTTATTATTTAGCTACAATAGACTTTGAGAACCCTCAAATCCCAACCGGCCAGTAACCCAGTCCATCTGGGTATCTGAGGGTTAGCTTTATACAACTGGATTCCCAGTAAAGTGTTGGAGCTGTTCATTAACCTTCCCAAAATGTTCCTCTCGTCTGTACTTCCTCCCTATTCTCATGGTGACCCCCTCTTTGAGGATCTCATTAATCTTCTTGTCCAGCTTTTTGGACTGGAATGTACCCACCATACACATGGGCTCTGGATAGCACACACATTCTAACCTACTGGGTCTGAGGTAGAGCCATCACTGGGAGGTGTGTGTGTGGGGTGCTGATGCTTCTCAATCCTGAGCATGCATCTGAAGGCACCGAGGGTTGTTAAAATACAGATTTCCGGGCCCCACTGCAAGACATTCTGATCCAGTAGATCTTGGATGGAGCCCGGGAATTTGCATTTCTAACAAGTTCCCCAGTGATGCTGATACTGCTGGTCTGGGACCCACACTTTGAGAACCACTGTCCTAGATTATCACAGGAACCCCTGATTTGTCTTTCTTCTCCCTCTACTTTGTTGTTTCCCTACCACCAGAATTATCCTTCAAATTCCAAATGATAATTTTGTGTTTTTTTTCTCACCTTGTTTATAAAGCTGCTTAATGGTTTGTGATGGGTCACTTAATACACCTCTAGACTCTAACATGTTGTAACACATGGTTAATAATCAGCAGCCCTAAGACAGAATTTTTGTCAGGACCCTGTCTGTCTAATGGCAACTGTGAGATACAGTTCACCCAGTGCACTTTTATCTGTATTTAACAATGCCTTAAGTGGTTCTTCATTTCGGCGACTTAGGCAGATTACAAAAGCATTTGTCGAGAAGGAATAAGCATACAGTCCAGAATGACGTCTACAACGTTTTAGTGATCCATAACTAAGACATAATATCAACTACGAACTCATCATGCTGTACAGCAGAATTCTGCTGTCAACTCCCAAAGCCATTGTCTTGAGAAATTGGCCCGCGTCAGCAAGAGAAGCTGCACTATTCTGTTGTGACCCGAACTTGTCTTTGCTCTGGTATAGTTCTTCTAAGTGTCTACTGTGAGACCCATGCCATTTCTTTTCCCAACCGCTAGATGCAAGGGTTATTTGTTGCTGCTGCTGTATGTTTTGTTGTGGGGATTTGGGTCCTAATTCTTTTTCTTTGAATCTGTGAATATTCCAAGTGCAGTCCATAAAGAGGCTTGACTTGCCTCCAGGACGCACTGCCAGATGCTGGCTTCCAGTTTTGCTAACTGATCCGAGAGATGGATTTTGTGGGTTTGTTTGGTCTCGCCACTTGTGCCAGCTGGGCACAATGTCCTTAGTCTACCTTCTTTGCACACAAGTACCAAAGGGAACCTATTACTCCTCTCCCTTGGATCAGAACAGTCACGTTATTTACGGAGTCTGAGCTAAAATTTGATTTCCTCATTGCACGATGTTCTGGCTTTCTTGGTAAATCCACCTCCATTACTATTTTGTCATTTCATGTCCAGGTTCTTCTGGGGCTTCTGATAGCCTTTGAGGCCTTTGTGGCTTTGGTCTTCCTTTTCAGCCTCAGATCCTGGCACGGTGGTGCTTCTACTCTAGCCACTGCCTAAGGAGCCATCAAGTCATGTGCCTTCCTAATTTTACTCACTTAGCTCCCTTCCCAAAATGCCCTCTGTGGTGTCTCCTCTCCCGATCTCCATTCCAACCTGGTTACACCCACACAGGCAGTCCTACCCAGATCTTGAACTGAATCTTGTTGAGCCCATTGAAAATCAGGTGGTGTGTCCCCAAAAGGCAATGGATTCTAACTTGTCTCATTCTTTTTTTTTTTTCCTTTGGGTCTGGTTTTCATAGGAATGTGTGTGAGGGAGGAAGGAGGTATTTGCTGCAGGCAAATGTTTGAACATTCAGGCCGACTTCGGGGGGAGAAGCAGATGAGGGTTGGTTAAATGCGGGCATAGTCGATGCAGAGTTGGCATGTTGAAAGGAATGTTTGCCCCTAATGATCTCTGCTTGCTGTTTGTAAGACCGGGAGCCATTAAAAGTAAAAAACTACTCTAACCAACCTGACATTTGTTTTTTTGGTATACTTGGTACATGGTATACTCCTTCCTCACATTTTTAGAGTTTTTGAAAGTGAGGAAGATTCGACAACAGAGTCAGCTCTTCCTTCACTGTTCACTACCCTCCAGTAGAAAAAAGGAAAGAGCTGGGCTGTTTGTTTTGTTTTTTTTTTTTTTTTATGCGTTGACACAGATTCACTGGAAGGATGTGAAATGGATTACAGTTTGAAACTTGAGTTCCTGTTACTCTTTACTGTCTTTTGTGTTTTCAGCCATAGGTATCCTTGATTGAAACTATATATTATTCATGTCAGGGGACAAATCCCCATTTAGAACTGTGATGTTCTCAGTAGACACTTAGAATGTCCATATACCTAAAAGGGAGCTAAAGCCTCATCAGACCTGATGTTTAAAAATAGCTTAGTTTTGGGGCGCCTGGGTGGCTCAGTAAGTTGAAGTGTCTGACTTCGGCTCAGGTCATGATCTCTCGGTTTGAGAGTTTGAGCCCTGCATTGGGCTCTGTGCTGACAGCTTGGAGCCTGGAGCCTACTTTAGATTTCGTGTGTGTCTCTCTCTGCCCCTCTCCGGCTTGCTGTCTGTCTCTCTCTCTCGAAAATAAACAAAAATAAATAAATATTTTAAAAAATAGCTTATTTTTAATTACAAGCATACTACTGAACAGAAGCTTCCCTCGTCAAGGCTGTGAAATCCGGAGCCTTGAGTAGCAATGAGGTCAGTCACCTGACCAGACCACCTTTGGGGTCAGTGTTCCCAGCTCCTGCTGTGACAGGTGCTGACACAAGTCCTGGGCATTGGAGGATGTTCAGCAGCAACCCCCTGCCCTCTGCCCACTAGATGCCAGTACCACTCACCAGAGTGACAACCAGAATGTCTCCAGACTCTGCCAAATGCCCAGGGCTGGAGGGAAGAGCACTGGCAGCAAAATGGCTCCCTGTGGAGAACCATTGGTCTATTGAGAGTCTAAAAGTGAGATGGGTGACAGCCAGGTCTGTCCCTGAAACTTGTCCAACCATGAAGAAAAGTCGAGTATTCTGGAGTATAGAGACCACATTCTTTTCATGATATCACCGTTTCCCTTCCCCCTCATTTTAGCCAGACTTTTATAATGAAGTGCTCCTCAGGCATCTACAATGGCAATAGAGAGGGGAGCCTGTGTGGCTCAGTCAGTTAAGGCTCTGACTCTTGATTTAGGTTCAGGTTATGATCTCATGGCAGTGCGATTGATTGAGCCCTGCATCAGGCTCTGTGCTGGGCATGGACCCTGCTTAAGATACTCTCTCTCTCTCTCTCTCTCTCTCTCTCTCTCTCTCTCCGCCTCTCCCACTTCCCCTCCCCTCTTGCACTTGCTCTCTCTCTCTCTCAAAACAAACAAACAACAACAACAAACGCAATATTTAAAATAGCAAAAGAGGAAAGACTCCGTGGTTTCTATTTTGAGGAGTTCAGTGAGGTTAAGAATGATCCTGTAAAGTAAGGCTGAGCACATGAATGTTTTATGTCAGATTGTGGCAGGATACACAATTTTAAAGCAGGTTTAATAGTGTCCCAGATTTCTGGTATCTGTTCAAGAAGAAAATAATTTATTGAATACAACTTCCTGGAATTATGAAGATGGAGATAGGAACACTATTCAAATGGTTACCCCCCAGTCATAGGCCTGACTAAACGAATTTAAACCTTTTCCTGCTGACAGACTTCACCCTTCCAATGTTCTTCCTCAATTTGGCCTGACCTCCCAACTCCTTCGTATTTGTCTGTGATCGGAGGCCTACATAAGATAAAGATAATTAAGCCAGTCAGATTTTTAAGGCTTGAATAATTAATAACTATGATTTTGGCATTTTAAGAATGTTCTGTTGACCTTGTTCTTTGTTCAGTGATAAAAATTAAATGCATCAGAGCAAGGCCGTTAGTGTGATAAAGATGTCATTTATGTTTCCTAACGTTCTCTTCTTTTTAGTTTACACCGCCCACTTTGAGCCTTCTCCCCAAATAATCATTAGTTATTATTTGAGCTCTTAAACACACACCTCCTTAAACTGGTACTGTGTTCTTAAATTATCAAGGCAGTGACAAGCACGATTTAGTCCCGGAACTCTTAATCTGCCTTATAGTAAAACTAACATGTGCTTTTAAATGAGCTGTTAAACCAACCCCCGGACTTTTGGGGTGAAAAGCATTGTCTTGTCCCAGGAGCTCAAATTGCCTTCGACAGTTGCCTTTGAATCGCAGTGAGAAGTGTGTTCCTTCTCCCAAAAAGGGGGGCAACGGTAGCAGTCGTGCCCCTAAAGGCTTCTCCAGTTCCGAAAGGCAATTTCCTTTCTCTCCAGAAGAAATCAAAGAGGCGAGACAGACATCCTCTGGACAAGAACTCAAGAAGAAAATGCTCAGCTAGGTAGAGAGCTCGCTAGCTGGAGAGATAGAAGAAGGATGCAGAATGGCAGAAAAAGTGGAATTTTAAAGTGTTTGCGGGGTGTAGGAGAGATGACTGTAAACAAAGCCAAGAGCTAAATATAGAAACCATGGAAATAAATAGCCCTAGGTCCCAGGATAGCCTGAGCTTTGATGCTAAGCAGCAAAAACAGCTCCAAAAGGATTCCTGTGTAAAGCTATAAACAGGAAAGGATTAAGAATATGCTGATTAAGAGAAACAAACATGGTTTACCTCTGGATTTTACTATTTATGGAATAAAAGGCAAGAATGTCAGAGCAAGCATTTTGTATAATTAAAATTCTGGAGTGTCTGGAGGAAAAAAGGGGTAGAGTCCATTGTCTTGAAATGTCTACTGCATAATCTGTTGCAACCTTTGAAAGGGTAGGTGCCTTATTCTAATCATGCTTGCTCATTAGTAAAGAAACCTTGGACATGAGCTCTGAGGAGCAGGGCCGAAATCAAACCAGAAGGCAGAAGAGAGAATGAAGGGAGAATCTAATTGGAGCTAGATGATGTGTCTAAAGTACACTCTATGTGTGCTTCTCTTTTTCATTTTCTTGGTTCAGTTTTCATGGAAATTTCCACGAGTTTGAGTGAGACTGGGCACAGAATGGACAGAAGTCTTAGTTTATTTGCTGTAAATTTGAGAATGTGGCTTTATTAGAGGAGTTGAAATGGTCCAAAAATATAAGTGGAGTGGTCTATCAAAATATTGTTATACCTACTGTTTCTTTCAGAGATTCTTACATTGTTATTGTTACTATTAGAATGGATGGATTTAGACCTTAAAGTTAAGACAAAGCATAAGGTTGGTGAATTTTTTAAGTTATACCTCAACTTAATTCTATGAAAAGATATCTATGAAATATCAGGTTTGCTTTAGTTTGAAGTGGTTAGAAGAAAAAAAGGACCTGGCTCCTTAAGTAGCCCGGTGGCAAGATGGTAAATCTCATGCCACAGGAGAAAAAGATGAGGAGGATTTTGGGAGGACACACTGCGAGCTTCTGTTGAAGAAGAGGTGTACGCAGTTGTGAGTAGGGGATAACATTCTGGAGCAAGCCACAAAGCACTCTCAGAGAAGGAGAATTATTCGCGCAGGGACTCTATCGTCTTTTACCAATGCTCATCTGATTACTACTGAACATACAAGTCCTGGTGATACACACATGCACAGAGAGAATGTTCTTCCTCTAGATAGAGGAAGCCTGCTAGCAATTGATCTACTGTCCATTCTCCTTGTATGCTTTTTAGCTCCCCCTTGCAGCTAGGTGTGTCTGGGAGAACTTTTTTAGAGGGAAGGGCATGTACTCCTTCAATCTTCCTTCTCTTCCGTCACCATTATGAGTTGTGTTTGAACAGCCATCTCTACCAGGAGGTAGAAACCACATGCGGAGAATTGAGAAACTATCGCATCGTAAAAGTTGGGACAACCCTACCCAGCCTGGACTCCTATCTCCAGGCTCTTTTTTTTTTTAATGCTTATTTATTTTTGAGAGGGACAGAGACAGAGAGAGACAGAACATGAGCAGGGGAGGGGCAAACAGAAAGGGAGACACAGAATCTGAAGCAGGCTCCAGGCTCGGAGCTGTGAGCACAGAACCTGACGTGGGGCTCGAACTCACGAAACGTGAGATCATGACCTGAGCTGAAGTTGGACACTTAACTGACTGAGTCACCAAGGCACCCTTCCAGGGGGAGAGATATGAGTCTTTATCCTATATAAACTACTGTTATTTTGGCCTTTTTATCCCCTTTTACTTGAACATAAACTTAACTGATACACATCCACTATGATTAAAGTAGGATTAAAAGACATTTAATTACTACTTAGAAAGTTATATTATTGTCTCAGTTTGTGCTAAAACTAGGGCAATATCTTGGCTTAAAAACAGATATCAATCACTCAAATGTATTTGAACGTGTATGAATTACAAAGAAGCATGAAATGGAATTTTGGCCCTCGAGTGATTTTCTTTAAAATGAAAAAACAATGGGGCGCCTGGGTGGCTCAGTGGGTTGAGCGTCCGACTTCGTCTCAGGTCGTGATCTCACGGTTTGTGAGTTCGAGCCCTGCGTTGGGCTCTGTGCTGATGGCTTGGAGCCTGGAGCCTGCTTCAGATTCTGTATCTCCCTCGTTCTCTGCCCCTCCCCCACTTGCACTCTGTCTCTCTCTGTCTCAAAAATAAAATAAACATTTAAAAAATTAAAAAAACAAGACATTAAAAAATGTGCGCACATGCACACATTCACACATATACATTTATATACACACATACACACATGCAAAACAATGTAGAACATTACATTGTGTAGCAGTTCAATACAATAGAACCAGTGGAGCAAGGAGCAAAAGATTAGCACACACAGTGAAATCCTCAGCTGCTCAGAGGACACAGCTCAAAGAGACTAGGGAGTCTTGGCAGAGAATTAGGTTTTGAAGATTAGAAGGAAAGATTAGACAGGTGACAAGAAGGGGAAATGGGATACAGTGAATATATTGTCAACAAAATGAAAAAATTTTAGGTTATCTCAATATGACATAGTTGAAGTCAAAATTCTGGTTAAAGGATCTTTTGCTAACATTCATTTCTCTCAGTCGGTCTCAATGGAATGCATAAGCTGCCATGAGAGACCACACAGTTCCCCTGGTGGAATTTTAGGAAAACTATGCAGTTAGTGTCTGCATTTTTTTCTATGAAGAATCCTTACTTTGTCTATATCCACTTGCAGTTCTGTGGTCAAAGAGATGAGGGAATGATTGCAGTGTGGTGACCATGTCTGGAAAGGAGGAAAGCTCGGCAGCACGCTTTTGTTATTGCTGGCTGCAATGCTCGTGGAAATTGGAAAAGTTAGAGCATTTGAAAAGGTGAAGCGAGAGGAGCTAAGGAAGAGGGAGAAATGTGACAAAGAGGTTTGGTAAGACCAGGTGGAAGATCAGTACACTGAGGAAAAAAATAGGGAGGTTGGAACGGGCTGTGGGAAAAGTACCAAACACGGTCCAGTTGAGGAGGAAGAGAATCAGAGAATCAAAAAGAAGCATAGGAAACAGAAATAAAATTGTCTTTACTCACGATGAGAAGATATTTTATGTAGGAAACCCTAAAGTATCTACCATAAAATCCGGACTCTTGATTTTGGCTCAGGTCATGATCTCATAGCCCTGAGATCAAGTCCTGTATTGAGCACTGCACTGGGTGTGGAGTCTGCTTAAGATTCTCTCTCCATTGGGGCACTTGAGTGGCTCAGTTGGTTGAGTGTCCAACTCTTGATTTCAACTCAGGTCATGATCTCACAGTTTGTGGGTTCAAGCCCCACATCGGGCTCTATGGTGACAGCATGGAGCCTGCTGGGAATTCTCCCTCCTTCTCTCTGCTGCTCCCCAGTCCCCTGCTCGCAGCACTCTTTTTCTCGAAATAAACAAACATTTAAAAAAATATACTATCTCTGTCTCTCTCTGTCTCTCTCTCTCTCCTTTTGCCCCTCCCCAACTCGTTCTCTTGCTATTACCCTCTCTCTTTCTGCCAAAAAAAGAGAACTCTATTCAAAATCATACCAAAATTTGAAATGCTTAAGATTAAGTTTAACATAGTATGTCAAGGATCTTGCAAGTAAAAAACTATAAAACACTGATGAACAAAGTCAAAGATCTGATAATAATCTTTCTGATAAAAAAATGAAATAAATTGGGAGACATTCTATGCTCATGGATGGAAAGGTTCAATGTGATAAAGATGTCAGTTCTTTTCAAGTGAGCTCTAGTTTCAGTGCAGTCCCAATTAAAATCCTAGAAAACTTCAAAAAAAATCAACAAACTTAAAAAAATTATATGGAAATGAAAAGAACTGAAAACAGCTAACACAATACTAAAAAGGAAGAACAAAGTTGGAGAACTCCCATTTTCTGATTTTGAGACTCACTGTAAAGCCACAGTAATCAACACACTTATACTAGTGAATGCTTGCTGTAACTGTAATTATATTCTGCCTAAATCAGAGAACTGGGTTAAGCCAGGTATGTTGAGATATCAGAGTCCGCAGTCATCTAGGGGTTTCAGTTTTACCATGTATAAAATGGAGATTAAATTAGTTCTCACAGTTTTTATCTTTTTTTAGCTTTCCATGTATGTTTCAAGGTTATCTAGAGAAATAATCTATCTATCTCCCTCTCTCTCTCTCTCTCTCTCTCTCTCTCTCTATCTATCTATTTATCTATCTTACAAGAAATTGGCTCCCATGGTTATGGAGGCTGAGAAATCCCACAATGCCCTGTCCAGTCCAAAGGCCTGAGAACCAGAGGAGCTGATGGCATAAGACTTAATCTGCGAGCAGAAGACTGTTTTCGCAGGTCAAACAGTCAGGCAGAGTATGAATTCTTACTTTCTCTGCCTTTTTGTTTTATTCAGGTTCTCAATGGGTTGGTTGATGACCATCCACATTGGGGAGAACTATCTGCTTTCCTCAGCCTAATGATTCAAATGCTAATCTCCATCCAGAAGCACCCCCACAGACATACCCAAAATTAATGTCTGGCCAAGTATCTGGATACAGTGTGGCCTGGTCAAGTTGACACATAAAAATACCCATCACAATGTTCTGTGATGTTTTATGATCTGAGATAGTGGAATTTGGCCTTTAAAACAAAAGGCCTTATTAGCCCTATATTAACTGGAGTATACTCCTATAAAAGATAAACTCCAGAATTTTGATGGCTTAATACAAGTATTTTTCACATACTTAAGAGTCTGGTTAATGTGTTTCTGGTCTGAAGATGGCTTTCTTTCATGTGGTAATTCAGGGTCTGTTCAATGTAGTGGTTCTGATATCTCTTAGGGTCTCCTTGACCACTAGATAGAAGAAAAATGGGAAAGAAAACAACTTGGAAATGACCCTCATCTCTTCCATTTACTTTCCATTTGTGAGAATTAGTCATAGGACCCTCCTTAAAAGAAAGGGGTGCTGTGAAATGTGGTTCATGATTAGGCAGTGATTTTCTGCAATTGTCTACACTGTGCAAGGCAAAGTGTAAAAGTTGGTGGAGTTAGCCACTTCTGCTTTAAGGTCTGCACCGCCTGTTAATGCTGACCTGCACAAACCCGCTCACCTGTGTGAAGAAAAGAGTGGTACCATTATAATACAGTCCTCTTTGGCCATCACCAAGTAAATTGGTGACATGAACCCTTTACGTTTGTGTGCCTTTTCAATGGTTTAATAATAATTCCATCAGAAAATGTTTTTAAAGCACTTGGGAATGCTTATGTATTACCAAAATAATATTAAGAAAACCACTACCTACATACAGTCACAGGATTTAAATGATCTTTCATGTAACAAAAGAGCCTTTTAATACTCTATTTTTCTTAACTTTAAAAATAGAATTGCAGAGGGACGCCTGGGTGGCTCAGTCGGTTAAGCGTCCGACTTCGGCTCAGGTCATGATCTCACGGTTCGTGAGTTCAAACCCCGTGGTGGGCTCTGTGCTGACAGCTTGGAGCCTGGAGTCTGCTTCAGTTCTGTATCTCCCTCTCTCTCTGCTCCTCCCCTGCTCGTGCTCTGTCTCTGTCTCTCTCAAAAATAAATAAACAGTAAAAAAATAGAATTGCAGAATAGATAAGAGATAAAGTGGAAACGTGTCTGGAATATATTTTACTTTGTATTTGCACTGATATAGTCTCTCTACCGTTGCTTATTTTCTCCTCTAGCCTCTTAATTTTTAGTAATTCACATATTTTGTTTAAAAAGTAGCATCTGATAGTCATAAAAATAAAATATTTTATTTAGATGACATTATATAACTTTTCTGAGTGCTTTAATATAAATATGACTGTTTATAAGCAAGGGAACTATTAAGAAGCAGAAAGCCTGGGGGCACCTGGGTGGCTCAGTCAGCTGAGCGTTTAACTCTTGATTTCGGCTCAGGTCATGATCCCAGGGTTGTGGGATCTAGTCGAGTTGGGCTCCATGCTGGGCACGGAGCCTGCTTGGGTTTCTCTCTCTCTCTCTCTCTCTCTCTCTCTCTCTCTCTCTCTTTCTTTCTCTCTTTCTCTCTCTCCTAATCTGCCCCTCTCCCCCACCTGCTCATGCTCTGTCTCTCAAAAGATTAAAAAAGTAAAAAATAAATAAAATTTAAAAAAAGAACCAGAAAGCCTGGAATTTCTTTCCACATGCTGTTTCCAATCTGTAAGTGTCCATTGCAGTGATACTCAAACTTCGGAGTATATCACAATCACCTGGAGTGTTTTATAACAGACATTGCTGGGTTCCCCTCTAGTTTCCAATTGAGTAAGTCTGGGATGGGGCCCAGGAATTTGTGTTTCCAACAAGTTCCCAGGTGATGCTGCTGCTGCTGTTCCAGGAACCCTTCTTTGAGAACCACTGATGTTCCTATGAAGTAATACCAAAAAAGGTAATGATAAAGGTATCATATCCACGCAATTTCTCAAAGGTTGGACTATTTAATGTGTCCCAGCTTTTGTACTAAAAAAAAAAAAATAATAATGCCGAAAGACATAAAGTGCTTAAGACTCAAGTTAATTTAATTCCATAATCATAAGGCAGAGTAGTACCAACTTTAGTACGTGGAGACTTCTGTACTTAATTTTGACTGACCCACATAGAGCAAATGTGATTCATCTGACTCAAAATTGAAAACCCAAATAACCTAGGTTGTGAAACACAGTAGGTGTTTATAATGGTGCCAAAAGAAGACAAATTGGTTATTTGAGTGATTGGAGGGATTAGGCCAAAGGTGCATAGGGAATAAGTTGCTCACACATTATGGAAAGTAGCAAGAAAATTACAATATGGAATATTTTCACTAAACATGAATCCAGGATTTGAGCTATACAAACTTAAGAATTTTGTCCTGGGTATTTACTTTCTTACAGAGTAACTAATTCTGAGGAAGATTTATTTATTTTTATCTAAGAAGAAGAAATATAATGTGCAATAATGTAAAAATGATCTGTCCCTTGAATGTTCAATACTTATGTTAAGGACTCATGAGTTATTTGTTCAGAAAGATTATATACCCAGGGATAGTGAACCTGGTCAAAATTTAGGCTTCACAGGAGATTATGAAATTCAGTTGTTCTAGACTCTAGAGAATAAATTAATTTATCATAAATGAAAAATTGTGGAATGAAGGGACAAGAGTTACAGTGGATTCCATTTTGAAAGTATGGACTTGGCAAATAGGACCCACTTCCAAAGACGAACAATGATGTTGATCAATAATGTGATTCTTTGAGGAGATGATCTGGAATGAGATCCCTCACACACTAGGAAGGTAGTAATCAAGCAGCAAAGGAAGCTAATGATTATTTCTTCTATTTTGCCCTTGATGAAAAAGTCTAGTACAATTATTTTTTTTCTTAACCCTATTTACAAAGGAGGCATTAAACATGAGAATGTCTTGATTTGAAGGAAGAAGAGGATACAAAGAAATTCTCCCCAGCATTTTGCCAAAGACAATTTTCTTTTAGAGCAATTCCACTCTTCAACTGCTCCCTATTTTATTGTCCAAGTTAATATTTCAGAAAAGTTATCCAAAGACTGACTTTTGTGGTTGTCTTTCTTGGCACCATTCTATGGCTTCTGTGTGTTTTCAGAGTATTCTTCTGCCTTTGAATAGGTGAAGTTCATGTGTAAGCATGTATAGAAACTCAAGGTCAGTGCCCTCAGTTTTTCAAGGAATCATCTCTTTACAACTGCCATCATCATCAAGGAGCAGATGGGGCCCTTCTGTTTCTTTCCCTTCTTCCCCATTTACACTATTGTGTCCCTCCTTCCTGCCCTGACTCCCTATAGGAATGGCCAATTTAGGAGATGTTCCCAGTGTATTGGCTTTCCGTGTACTCTAGTGCCATAATCTCACTAGCTAGGAGAGATGGCATGCCCCTTTGTTCCTCTTTAGCCTCCTTGCTCCTGTCCTCTTTCTTCTTTCCTTCCTTTCCTCCTTTCCTCCTTCCTTCCTTCCTTCCTTCCTTCTGAGCTTTCTTTCCAGGAATATCTTTTGACATATATCAGAAAACTATAGACTATTACAGAAAAAAATATTTTAAATGCTTTTGCCTTATTTGTTCACATTAGCTAAGAACCTACTTAATTCATTTATTTTTTTTCCAGGCTGCAGTTTAATTCAACTTATACATTGGTCTCTCTGTCACTTGTACTAGCATTCTCTTTCCTTAACTCCATCTTTGTTTATTCTCATTTCAAATTTCCTGTCATTGAATTTTTGAGAGATTCTATATTTCTCACCAATTGATAGAAATAAGCTTCACTGTGTTGCCACCTTGCAACCTTTTTAATAAAGGTAGTAAATGGTTGGTTCCCTTAGGGAATTTCTTGTGAAAGTCAAGACCAAGATGTATTGGAAGGAGATAAATGTCTTTTATTAGTTGTCTTTCTTTGCTTTGTTCCTGCCTACTGTTCTGAAACTGAAATTGGAGTAAACATAAGGCCTTGTAAAAGAGTTTTTACACGATATTTTCCTTCTCATTGTTATGTAGTACAAATGTGAAACGTATAGCTATATTGCTCCTTTGTTCCCTTTTTGGCTCTAAGCTCAAGAACTCCAAAAAGATCATTTGCTCAAACTTCCTCTTGACAAGTAGCCCACTGCCCACCTCCCAGATCTGTCCAGATCTTACTCTGGTAACAAAATCTTTCACTCTCTTGTAAAACATTTCACTTTTTAATGAACTCATAGAAAGATCATAAAAATTTCCTCCTTTCCACATTAGCAACTGAAGTCTTATTTGTGTATGGACAATTTTAACTCCCAATTTCATCTCTCTCTTCTACATCTGGGCCAACTCTGAGTTAGCCCAAAATTCCTGGTGGGTAAGTCTTCTGTAGTCACTTGTCCTTGAACTTTTGCCTTGCAGTAAATATTAGCTTGATCTCTTAATGATTACCAGGTCTTTTCTTTCCCTTCTTCCTACAGCTCTCTCCTCTCAAGGACTGTAACTCTTCAGTTTCACAGTCTTCCCATGTGTTGTCTTTCAAATCTGACCTCATCCCACTCTGAGTCCAACTCTGATTGTGTTTCACTTACTCCCTCTCCATTCACAGAGAGGTGGTAATTCTAAATTAATACTGTTTGTGAGAATACCTAGAAAAGTAATGCTGTCTATATGAAAGCTTTGTGAAAAGTCATCTTCATTCATTTTTCAGTAAAGTTTTGATGGAATTATGAAATGAATCTTTTTTATTCATCTTTAGAGTAAAATTTGTGTGTTTCTGATTAAAAAAAAAAAAAAGCTCGAGTAGTAGGTGGTTGAAACTGGAATAAATCTTTACCAAAAGGAAAGTGACCTAAAATATAGTGGATAAGAACATACTTCTTTTTAGCTCTGAATATGACAAAAATGAACTCTGGTTTGGGAATTAGGTAAGCTGATGCTTTTTATAGTTTTACTTTTTTTTTTTTCAGGGAAGAAATATTTCTCCTTTAGAATCAGGCACTGACTCTTAATTATGATGTGGTGTGGCAGAACCTTTGAGAAAACTATTTACACATCAGATTAGATGATATATACTCATATGTCCATTTCCCAGGAAACAAAGTATTTTAAAATCTGATTAAGAATAATACAAGATAAAATACAGCATACAGTGACTGAGAACTCTCTGAAGGAATGCTTGTTTAGTGGATTTATAATGATTGTGATTATTTTTACAGAAAATTTGAGAATTCCAGAAATATACAAAAATCTATCAAAAGCTGAAGAGAAGGATTAACATAAAAATGTGATTTTTTTAAAAACCATGATTCAGAATATTTTTAAGTTTAACGTTGTTTTCTAAGTTGATTATTTGTAAATGATAGCTGTCTTGGGTCATATTCTCCAAACAGACCCAAATGTAAGTGGTTGTTTGCAAGAGATTTATTAAGCAAGGGCTCCTAGAGAAGCCATCAGAGAATGGAGGAAAGGAGAGTTAAGAGGAAGAAGCCAACCAATGGTGAGCTTTGAATTGAAGTCCCCACCTCAACCTGGGGGTTTGCTCTGCCCAAAGGCAAGATTGCTGGGCTTTTATGCTTCTGTACCTGGTTGTCATGGGATAGGAGCTCTCTGAGGGGAAATAGTCTCCCAGGACAGTTCCTGCTGTCTCTGCATCTGGGTTAGTGGCTCTACTAGGCCAAAGGTAATCAAAGGCTATAGCTGTCAACTGTTAGGAAAGAAGTGTGCAAACACTGGGGTGGGGGGGTGTATTTAACTGGTAAAGGGGACCAGCAATGATCCAGGTGGGCATCAGACTTTCTAGAGGAGCTTTATGAAAATTTTCTGAGTAACTGGAAAATGAGCCTGGATTTAGTGAGCTTATTCAATCGTTTATAGTTCTTGATATGAAGAGCTAGCCTCTTTTGTGTACTTGCATTAGTGTTGAGATTGATCAACAGTTGAAAGAAAAGGAGTTTACTTCTGATGAATTTACAGCACATAGGCAGGACATTGAGGATGATTTGTTGATCAACTCAGTGAATGTTCTTCTGGGGAAAACACTCCCCATTAGACATATCCAGGCCTTATCCCTATTAATTAGCATGGGGAAAAATCTCAGTTGGATTTCTTTGTCTTACCAGAAAACCACAAGTGATCTGAAAAAGCAAGTCTTCTTTGAAAAGAAAAAAATAAGTGCCATATTATTGCATACCTGTCAACTTAAAATATTGTCAACTTAATATATGTCAACTTAAAAAATATATGTCAACTTAAAATCTCATTTTGGAAGGTAGATTAACTCCTTATATTCAGGATGTCCTGTGAGATTAAAAGGTCATCAAAATCCTGTGGTTGCTGCTTTTGTTGCATCCCATAAGTTCTGGTATATTTTGTTTTCATCTTTGTTTATCTCAAGATAGTTTCTAATTTCCCTTTGATTTTTTTTCTTTGATCCATTCATTTTTCAAGAGTGTTCTGTTTAATTTCCATGAATCATAGTTTTTTGGTTTTTTTTAAGCCTTAGAATGTCCTTGATGAAGCAGTAAATTTCTATTAAGCCTTAAAAAAATATTTTAGTTGCTAGTACATGGGGAGGAGCCTGGCAGGATAAAACACATACCTTAAGGCAGAAAAATATGTGATATATGTTGGAATAAATAGCTGAAGGAGAAAAATGAGTCTATCTGCATGGAATTTACAAAGTGGCTACCAGGGAAGGCAAGAATAAATACCATTTTCACATACTTAAGAAAATTTGGAGGTCACTAGGCATGCCATGAGAATGTGATTAAAGAGAAAAGACTCTCGTGAGTTTGAACCTGTGTAGGGCTCTGTGCTGACAGCTCAGAGTCTGGAGCCTGCTTCAGATTCTGTGTCTCCTTCTCTCTGTGTCCCTCCCCCACTCATACTCTGTCTTATCTCTCTCTCTCAAAAATAAATAAACATTAAAAAAATTTTTCTTCAAAAAAAAAAAAGAGAAAATGTGGGGCGTGGGGCACCTGGGTGGCTCAGTCAATTGAGCGTCTGACTTTGGCTTAGGTCATGATCTGACGGATGGTGAGTTCAAGCCCTGCATCAGGCTTTCTGCTATCAGTCCAGGCCCACTTCAGATACTCTGTCCTGTTCTCTCTGCCCCTCCCTGGCTTGTACTCTCTCAAAAATAATAAATAAACATTAAAAAAAAAAAAGAAAAAGGATATTTCAGTTGTCAGCCCAGATGTGTCATGTATAGGGTTGAATCAACACATCTGGAAATAGGCCAAGCATGTTTAGGTCCTCCCCTTGACTTTTCTAGTCTCTAGGGTCCAAAGTGAAATCACTGCTTCAGTCTATAGTGATATTGATGGTACTACTGAAGACACTAGTCCGAAGAAGACTTTTTTCAGTTATATTATCAGATCTGTAATTGCTTATATGACTCCGAGGCAGTTATTTTTTAAATGGATCTGGGTAGCATGTCCAGTGTCCTACAGACTGTCCTACAATAAGCTGTAGCCCTGGTTAATTTGTCTTTTCTATGGGCAGTTGCTGTCTTCATTTAATATCTAGGACACAGTTCTCAAATTCCACTTTGCATCTGAATCACCCCAAAGCTTAATTAAAGTATAGATTCTGGGCTCCACCTCAGAGGTTCTGATTCAGCTAGTCTATGGTGGAACCTGAGAATTTGTGTTTTTCACATATTCCAAGGTGTTATTGGTGCTGATAGTATTCCAGGGACCACACTTTAAGAACCACGGAGTTAGGGAAATGAAAGAATTTAATTCATATAAGCAGATAGGTGCTATGCTCAAATATTACATTAAGGTAAGGTTAAAGGACTAAAGTAGCTTGCACTACCAGATAAAAAAGCTTAGGTGGCTGTTTATCCATAGTGAAATAGGTGTAGACCAGAGATAACATTTTAGACGATTTAAAGGGAAAAGCTGGCTACATGTACATCATCTGGACTTTTCAAGTGGAAACAGCTTATGTGCCTGATTAATGTATATCACTTCCATATTTCATTGCAAGTGACTTTTTATGGAGATCAGATTGTAGGCTCCCACAAAATATCCACAAAGAGAGTTTTAAGCATTTATGAAACTATTTGCCAAGTGATGGATATTCTTTCTAATTAATCTTATTGGCCTGAAATGAGGACTTTTGTTGAGCACAGGCATAATAGAAAACTGTGACAATGCAATCTTTATCACTGTTGTCATAATTAAAAAAAATATTTTCAGGGGCGCCTGGGTGGCGCAGTCGGTTAAGCGTCTGACTTCAGCCAGGTCACGATCTCGCGGTCCGTGAGTTCGAGCCCCGCGTCGGGCTCTGGGCTGATGGCTCGGAGCCTGGAGCCTGTTTCCGATTCTGTGTCTCCCTCTCTCTCTGCCCCTCCCCTGTTCATGCTCTGTCTCTCTCTGTCCCAAAAATAAATAAAAAACGTTGAAAAAAAAATTAAAAAAAAAAAAAAATTTTCAGTCCGTAACAAATGCGATACCATACTTCTCTGTAAGAATGTGGTGAATCCCTCCATGCCTGTTAATAAATTAGACATAGGAAAATAAAATATATTGGTTATAAGCATCCAGTATGTTCCTGATTTTATTCAACTTTAGAGCATATACAGGTTTCCACAGTGATTATGTAGAGGTTTTTCTGTTTGTTTTTTTTTTTAAATAGTGTCAGTGATGTAAAGTTAAAATAAAGCCAATTAGTATTGTTTTAAATTATACCCGTTTTCATTCATCATTTTAAACAGTTGCGAGAAGATACTAATGCTCTAGAACCTTGGAATCATGTATGGCATTTCTGTCCCTGCTCCACCCCATCCGCGACCTCCCTCCCCTGACCTGCCTAGTCCATTGATGCATTAGGTTATATATGCATCCAGTTATAGACATAAATGCTGTTGGAATTGTTTTATTAATTTTATGTCCTAATAAAGCTTTGGTGCTATGGATATAATTTTATGTTGGCTTACAACAGCTTTAACTTAAACAATTTTTATTATTACATGAATATATAGAAGTTTCTCAGGGAGCTAGAGAAGGAAGTAAGAAGGAAATTTGGCTCTTTCATAACTAGGGGCTAAACTATGTTTTTGGTTTTCCACAGAAAAAATTAGATATTTGCCAATAAATTTCACGCTGCCTCGTGGGGACACGGCCTGTTAAAATTAGTGCCATATTCTATGTATCATAATATTTTTTTCCTTGTACATGAACAAAACTGTGTTCTTTTTAAAATTGGATCACTCAGTTAATATTCCTGCTACTTTGTCAATATTGAAAAATAATTCTTTAGAAGAAAAAAATAGGTCTGGGAGAATGGGGATTCTTTTTCCATTCTTTACTCAGTCTCAGTGATATGGGGTAATTGATATGTTTTCTTTTGGTCTCAGTTTCCTAATCTGCAATCTGTCCCAGCACCATAAGTCTGTGATTCCATTAGAGTAATTGTTTCCTGTAGGTCATATTCAAAAATGATGACAGTATTGCAATCATTTTTATGCTGGGTGGAGTGCCAAGGTATGTGAATTCATTTACATCCCTTTTTAATTAAGTGCATTAAAATATGGAAACAATGGGGGCAGCATATTTGTTATCTACAGCTGCAAAACACATTACTGGAAACTTAGTGGCTTGAAACAACAACCATTTTTTATTTTACAGTTTTAGTAGTTCAGGGTCTCACCTACTTGGAGTCTTACAGGCTGCATTAAAGGCGTCTACTGGGCTGTGTTCTCATCTGGAGCTGGAGTTCTTCCAAGCTCATTCAGGTTGTTGACACAATTCTGTTCAGACTCTGCCCTTTAATTCTTAGACAACACACAACACAGGAAACAGGTGATCATCTCTGCAGCTTCAGGTCTCTCACTCCTAAATCCTCTTTGGAGAGACTCACCCAGGATACCTCCCTTTGGTTAAGTTTAAGGCACTTGATTGAAGACTTTAATTATACTTGCAAAATCTTCACATTTGCCATATAAAGTAACATCATCATGGGAATGATAGCCTCTCACCTGTGCCATATTCTGTTGGCTGAAAGCAAGTCTTGGGTGCTGACCACATTCAAAGGGTGAAGATTGGACAAAGGCCTGGATCAGGGCACAGGAATCATGGTGGCCACCTAGGAGTTCTGCTTACATCAGGTAGGCAAGACGCTGAGATTTGTGATGCCATTGTAGAACCGAACAACAGTTGTCACTCAACTTTTCCATCAGTTCTCTCGTTTGCACAATGGAAGCTGTCATACTCATGTCACAGTGGTGTTGCAGAGCCTGATGAGATAATGTATGCCAATATTATCTCTTACAATTCTTGGCATATTGTTGGTTGTCCATTGTTAATAGTCATGGTTACTATTGCTATTATTAGTATATTACTTTGACTTTGCCTCCTTTAGTGATAGGAACCTCTCATTGAATCACTGTAATTTTTCAGTTTTTATTTTATTGGCTCAGACTATGTCAATAATTACAATACAACCCATAACCCATGAACTATGTCATTGTTTCTTCTCCATTTCAAATGTTAATCTAATTTTGCATTTAACTGTGAACCACAAATGTGAAAATTGGTTTTCTCTAGAAGTGGTCTTTCTTATTTTGGTTTCAAGGTTTTATAAAATATCTCTGGGGTTTTAGATTTTCAGATACTATTCTTTTGTTTATTTGCATTCTGTGTTTTTCTTCTAGATGCGTTACCTATCCATTTTAGCCTTTTCTACTAGCATCTTTTCTCTTTCACCCAGAATGGGAAATGTTGCAAGCATAAGATGTTATATGTACACAATAGTTCTTTCCTGTTAAGTGGAGATCTTAGCTTAATACTTCACTTTATTTAATAGCAGCCCGATGAAGAAGGTGTTGCTGGCATCTGCTTCTCTGTTTGACAGACAAAGATACAAGGCACAAACATCTGTAGTAAGGGGCTTAATAATGCACAGATTACAAATGATAATTCCAAGTTTTCTGCTCCCTAGTTTTATGGCATTTTCACCATTTTAAACCTAGCTTGGTTTCAATAAAGAAACCCAGTTGTATCATCTTTCTCTTTTCTCTGCTGTGGTTGGTTTTGATAACCTGTGCACCTCATTTCCATCGGTGTTTCATACACTGAGGATCCAATACAGACTTTGGGGAAAAAAGACAAAAATGAAGGCTAGAGAACAAAGGAAATAAGAGAGTGGGAGAGAGTGCGGGGATTTTTTTTTTTACTGAGAGGTACACTACACAGATTTTTACTCCCTCAGAAGTGGAATAAAGTAAAGGAACAAAGAATTGAGTCTGCTTCATCTGCTTCTCTTTAAATTAAAACCCTTCATTAAAGGATTCCAAAATAGTTTTTTTTCTTTAACATTGGGCATTTTAGGGAGGTTTGACAGTCAATAAAACATATTAATGTCTTCTACTTTTGGTAGATCGAAGTTGAACTTAATGAATATACCACATGTGGAGGTATCCATAATCACCCTCCCCACATGCCCAGCCATTAATATCTTCTCTGTGAAATGTTTGTGACTGTAATTGCTGCTCTGATTATATATTGTGTGAACTTCAAGTACGTTATTATATCGGGTGACTAATGGAATTTGGTGACAATGCACAGAAATTGGTATTCCGGAAAAGAGTTGGTTTTTAAACTGTATTCTTTCCTGAGTTTGCAGTGCATTTCATGGCTCATCTACCTCACAGTGGGTTCATGGCTGATGGATTGAAATCTTTCTGCTGAATAGTAAACATCAGAGATAATTTGGTCTTCCCTTAGCGTTTCTCATCACTCATTCAAAATATCAAAAATAAGTACTTGATTACTGTTAATTCACTTTCATCTGTACTGACAAAGGGAGAAGGTACATCTGTCAACACTTTAGTGGATATATGGGGATGGGGGGTCCTAGGAGTGTGGTCTCCAAGCTCTGTAGGGGGCCACTGTATGCCTTGGAAATAAAGCGGGTCTACTAGTCCATCCTTCCTTTACTGGCCAAGGTAGGGCACCCCAATCCTCTTTTCATTGTTGGATGGGCTTAGAGGTGAAAGAGAACCAATTTCCTTCTTTTGCTTTTCTAAAGATATCTTTAATGTTATTAAGTATAAAGCAAAGGTTATATAGCATAGCATTTTCAGCAAACATAGAGCAATTTCAGTGATTGCTTGAATTTTTGAACAGAGACATTTGCTTTTATAGGGTGAAATTTAATGCTAAGAACCCTTATTAGAGTAGGTGTTGATGCCATTTGTCATTCAGTAGTTTTTCTTCAATTAAATTGAAGCCTAGATTCACCACAAGGCACACCTTTGCACTCAGGAGGTAAAATATTTTTATTTCACACTTATCTGTATAAAGAAATGACAGATGTCGATTCTTCATACAACATATTATAACATATAAGTAATGTATAATTTTATCAATCATGTTCATCTAAAAAGCCTTATAATAACAACCCCATGAATGAGTATATATCAGTGCTTTGACAAGCACTGGTGTGGTCTATGGACCAACAGCATCCACATCACCTGAGAACTTATTAGAGATGCAGATTCTCAGGTCTATCCCAGTCCGGCTGATCCAGAAACTGATGGATGGCACCCAGCCAGTCTGTTTTAACAAGTTTTCCAGATGACTGTCATGCAAGCTAAGCTTTGAGAGCCATGGGTATAGAAAGTGTTATCATACTCATTTTATAGATGATACAGTTGACGCTTGATGTGTCCCATGATTGGTTGGATACATGGCCAGTTAATTTTAGGGCCCTTCCTCAAACTCAGGTTTTCTACTTAAACATCATGTGACCTTCCTCTCTTAATGAGTAAAAGATAGTGAATTCCATAAAGCCGGAAATCAGTATCTCTTAAATGAACCGAGAAAGGGACCATTTCACTGCTTTCTAATAATGAGAGTAAATTGTTAAAACTATTAACTGGAGAAAATTAACCTAGAAAAAGTTTTAATGACATAAGCAACATATTGTGGTCCTGTGCATTGGGTTCCTCATTTTCTTTTTAGTGGAAGCGAGAATAGAATGTAGTTAAACCCCAGGGGGTAGCTGTTGCGTGTTAATAGAAGTGGGAGACACTATTTTAATCATCGCTTTCTACTCGAATGAGTCCATTGGACAGCTTTTCCACCTGGGTCTTTCCCATGCCACATTACCCACGTTGATGGTGCCCTGCGGTGGTTTTCCTACACACACAATTTTACACACAGGCGAGAGAAATTTCTTAGACGCTGTGGTATCGGAATGAATCCCCAGGGCAGCTAGCGTTAAGTACCCCTCTGTGACTTGGGGAATGAACATTTCCTCTTGAGCTGAGAGTAGAAAACAGTGTTCATTATCTGTAATATAAAAGTCTATATAATGACTCCTGCTAAGATCTAGTTCTTTGTGAAGTCACTTTGGGTTTTGTGTGTATAAACAATTAGAGTTTAAGGCTTTGTTTGCTCAACTGGAAGGAATTTCCTTCGATAGAAAACCATGATATAAGATGAGGTAAATGTGTTATGTATGTGTGTATGATTTTATTCTGCATATACGGAAAACATCATGTAACATATATGGAAAAGTGTGACAAACATAAATGTCAGCATTTTATGGATAATTTTAAAGAGGACACACATGTAATAACTACCAAGTCCCAAGCGTTTGTGATAACTGTCCATGCATCCCTGCTGTGTATCTCCCATGGCTTGTAGTTTTCTGCACACAATTCCTGCCTCTGTGCATTTGCACCTACTGTTTCCTCTTCCTCTAACCCTCCTTCCCGACCAGAACACAGAATTATAAGGCTGGCAAACTGTTTCTCGCCCTCGTGTATTAGCTGAAAAGATGCCATAGTCCTTTGTAGCCCATGTCTCAGTGTACTTTGAAATGTCTCCTTTAAAGTATAGTAAGTGGTTTTGTGCATGAGCTGATCAAAACAGCTGTTTTCTGCATTGTTGGTGTCGTTCCTCAGTACCAAGCCGGTACCTGCCACATAGCAGCATTTGACAAATAATGCACCATTGAACTAATGACTGGCATTTCTACTTGGATGAACCCCTCACACCAACATCTCCAAAATTCATTATCATTTTGCCCAAACTTCCAAGTCCCAATGGGGAATATGGAAACCCTAGGGCTGTTTATGACTCCTCTCTTCCCTGTAGACAATTCTACCTCCATGTTATGGCTTTCATCTTTCTTCCAGTTACCTCTACCTTCATTTGATCTCCTGTCTCTCAAATGTCCACTTGGTTCTGGTCTTCTGGTTGAAGCTTCTTCAAGCTTAGTGCTCTTCCTGCTTCTCTCCTTCCAGCACGGGTTTTGGTTGTCTTGCTGTGGAGGTAACAGACCCAGACCAGCTGTTCCATCGCCTCGAGTCTGAGGACTTCCTTATGCATTTGCCTAAGTGAATCATTGAGTCCAGCATTGATACCATTCTTTTCTAACACTGATAAGGTGACCTTCACTATTGCGGACGGTACAGCCTTAGAGGAATTGTAGTACCAGATCTTCTATCCTGCAAGATCTTTGCTGGGTTGCTCTCCTCACACCCCAGGGTTTGGGAGGATTTCCAACAGTCACACCTGGCAAGGAATGGGTTAAGGGATCCACTAAAATGGGGACAAGCAAACTTATAAGTCCAGGGTGAGCAAAAGAAAAGAAGGCCCTGTTTCTTGTTCACAAGAACAAGCTGTGAAGCTTGGGCTTCACATATAAGTGCGCTGGAGCCACGTGTTCTGTTGGACCTGCTGTGTGGTCTTTCATGCCAGTGGACAGACTCCACCCCCACCCCTGTGACTGCAATCATGAAATCAACCTCAAGTGCAGGAAAATAATGAGACCCTTTTACATGGAACATTTGGAACTGGTGGCAGCTATTTGAAGGAATTGTCTGGGAACCCCAACTACAAGTACTTGGGGATATTAGGGCCCATAAGAAATTACACCCACTCGTGTTTAGAGGTTCTGAGCAGCAGAATGATGCTGCAGTGCCTCCTGTAAGAAGAAGGGGATTAGAGGCCTGCGTCCAGCTGTCTCATTGTCAGCATGAGTCAGATGCATGACTGTTCATTGCAATGCAGCTCCATCTCGCCAGCGTAGAGTCTCCTGTTAACTTGGCGATGTGCATTGTCACAACACTCATGGCTCAGTGTCCTTAGCTGGACTCTCAGGGTTTCCATCCTTTTGCCCATATCCCTTTCTGGTATCATCTCCCATGACTTTTCTTCATACGTTCTAGGCCCCAGTAATGGAACTCTGAATGTTACCTGTGAAAATCCCCTCCCACGCTGCCATTACATTTTCCCTGTGCTGTTCCTTCTTCCCGGGTGCCTCTCTATCCCCTTCTGCCTCCCTACCCTTTTCCCCTGCAGTGTTCTCCATCTCTAAGCATTTCTAAGCATCCATACCTCAAGGTTCTGTCCAAACCTCTGGTCCTTTCTTGTCTAGATATTTTCCAGTGTTATGCCTTCCAACTCCTTTTCTCCATGCTCAGTGACTCCTTCATGGACTTTTTCTGAGCCCTGGGGGAAAAACTTTCTTTTCTCTGTTGACTCCCATAGCAGTTAACTTTATAGTTGGCATTAACACACCCTCCCTTGTCTTATGCATATACATTTCTTTACTCCCCTGTTTGACAGCAAGTCCATCCAGAGGAGCTATCACATTTTATGTATCTTGTATCCTAGAGTAACTTGCATATTATGGGTGTTCAGTAATATATAATGAATAAATGAAAAGATCAAGGCATAAGATATGAGTGCTAAAGGCTGGAGAGGGGGCAGGTAGGTGAGGCAGATTCATCTCTTTCCCTTGGCAAGGTGAACTGATGGGAACATCTCTTTCCACCACCCCCTATCCCCATCTCCCATGCCACTCACATGTCCTCACACTCAGACTGACTCTCAGGATTATTTTTTGACCACGGGGCAGGAAGGCATGGTTCATGATGATTTAGGGGACAGCTCATAGTATAGACCGGGGACCCTGACCATGCCCATTATACTTTCAAAATGTCTCAGCATATATATTAAATTGAGCAGTTAGTGGTTAGCTATCTTGTTGTTTCCACTCCAATTCGATTGATAAAGAATGTGAAAGAAAAAATATCCTAACTGCAGAGAAATCTTCAGGCAGGTCTCAAGATAACATGATTTTTTTTAAAGAGATGACAATGATATAAAATAATGAAAGGAGATCTGTGGGGATGCTTAACAATTTCACATTTTTGCCTTCCAGGAGACGGAGCTGTTAGATCTCAGCCTTGTCAAGGATGCCAGATGTGGGAAACATGCCAAAGCTCCCAAGGTAAGAAGTGGAGTGTTGTGCACCCGCCAGATGCTGCTTTGAGGATTTGGCCGTGTCATGGTATCAATTAATTGCCCCAGTTAAAAGTTTCTCTGTTGTAGATGTTGTAAAACACAATAAAACAGCCAGTCCTTCCAGAAGCCTGTATGCCCTAAACATTTCCACTTTTGTTCAAAGAAGGCAACAGTGAGTAAAAATATAGGCAGTTGGACACGGAGACTCGCTTTCTGTCCTCTAATTTTCGTGTTGCTTGAAAAATATATAATGAGGCCAAAGTTTCTGGGTAATTCTAAATAGTTAAAATGTTCTTGAAGTTACTTGGAAACTTCCTGGAGCCTCATATGCATACATGAACTAACTCTTAGACATGATGAATAAGACTGTAATTCAAATACTTTATAAGTAATATCACTTCATCCAAAAAGCCAAAGGGTGTGAAGTCCTTCTATAAATGTTACTAGTGAAGACCCGGGGAAGTTTGGGATCAGTTGTGTGGCCTGTCAATTTGTTTTTGTCTGAAAACCTTACTGAAGAAATACTCAAAGCAGTGTTTGTGATTTTATTTCCTTTTTTTTTTTTTGAAGATTATTTAACAAATGCTGAGTAAAGAATATACAAATTTTTTTAAACTTAGATTCCGGTTGAGTATAGTAACAAACTGCATTGACTTGCCTGTACAGTGGGAAACTACTCTTTATTGTATTCAAATTTTAGTACGTTAAATACTTCCTTTCTAGCAAAGATAATATTGTCAAATAAGGAAGTACAGGTGCCATTCAGGAACTCTTACCTCTTACCAAAATTGATATAAAACTAGCGATTTTCTATTTGAGTATCTGCCTGCAACTTTTGTTTTATTCTTTAAAAGTCAAAATACTTTCTTTGACATCAAAAATTATCTGTTGCTGTGGAGAAACAGAAAGAAAAAAAAATCACCTGGAAGGATCATTCTTCAGATACATAACAGTGCAATATTTGCTGGCAAATTCTGCCATGGAATGAACACCCAAATACTGGTTTTACTGCTGTAGGAGTTAAGCTGATCTATAGGAAAATGTGAAAAATGAAAAGACAGAAAAATCTGAATTATTTTCAAGAAGGTTTCTAGATCTGTTTTCATGTGCAAATAGTCTATTAGTTGTGTTGCTCTCTTCATAATATAATCAAATTTTAGTAGTTTGGTCTTTTAATTTTGTAGCAAGCTTATCATTATTAATGCTTCCTTGATGATTCAGAATTGTTTAATGTTTAGTGTAGGAAAGAAGTTCTTTCTTCTTCTTTCCCCCCAAAACATTCCAGCCATGTTTCAGGTAAGCCTGTTAGTTCCAAGAACTGCATTGATAACAGAGTTATAAAGTTTGCCTTTAAATGCTAGTTCATTGGCCTAACTTGAAATTTGATGATCAATATTGATGATAAAGACTACTGCTGCCTACACTCCCGTAGAGCCCCCTTTGTCTGCAGGCATCAGAGGTGGAGTTGGCATCTCTGCCACCTGGAGTTTCTTTCTGGCTTCCCTCTCTCTCTTTTATTGTAGCATTCAGCCTGCTGATCAGTTCAGTGTTTCATTTATGGACGCGGTTGGATACGTGTCTATTGAATGAGGATAAATGAATAGAACTAGGGTCTGTGCTATGCTCAGCTGATAAACCACTATTAGGTCCTAAAATATTTCTCTTAAGGACAGACTTGGATACTCGGAATACTCTGACCTTTACTGTTTTGTTTTGTTTTCTTTTGTTCCCCCCCCCCCCCCCCCCCCCCCCCCCCACTTAAGATTGCTTTCTCTGTGGATTATCTGTGTCCTTGGCATTTTTCCACTCTGTTCCTTGCTGGTGTTCAAGAACTTCAGTCTACTTTAATATTTTAAAACCTGGGTTCTGTTTTGTGACCTTCCTGAGACTCAGGCTTCCTCATTGGCTACATGATGATAATGATAACAACAACAATAATAGTAACTAAGATAATAATGAATGGGCACTTCGTATCATTACTATAATGGCTAAATTAAATAATTCCTTAGGAAATCTTTAGCAGAGGAGTTCTCAAATTTGACTGCCTGTGGAATCACCTCAAAAGCTTTAAAAAATGGTAATTTCTGTTTCCTAATCCCAAAGATTCTGGTGCTACAAGATTCTAACGGGTGTTGTAGTGTGGATATCAGGGCTTTTGAAAAGCAGATTTGTAGCAAAATTTGAGCACCACTGACTTAACAGATCACTGATATTTAATAGGCACTCATTAAATATTAGCCACTATTGTTGGTATTATCATTGTTATTTTTATATTTAATATTAAAAAAATTCAATCATATTTGCAGGAAGTCAGGTTTTAATTTCACTTTATGTGGAAAAGTTTATGTTGTAAAGAGAGATTGAATTGCGGGGTTTGGATGAAAGTGGCTTTGTGGATTGATAGGCGAGAAAGAAGTTGATATGACTCTCAGTTTAGAAGTCTTTAAGCTGCAAGGGGAGCCTGGGCGGCTCAGTCAGTTAAGCATCTGACTCCTGATTTCAGCTCAGGTCATGACCTGGCAGTTCGTGGGAGCAAGCCCCACATCAGGCTCTGTGCTGACAGCATGGGGCCTGCTTGGGATTCTCTCTCCCTCTCTCTCTCTGCTGCTTCCCTGCTTGCTTGCTCTCTCTTTCTCTCTCTCACTCAAAATAAATAAACTTTAAAAAAAAGTCTTTAAGTTGCAAAAGAAAACCCCAGCTCAAACTGGATAAATAATTAAAAAGAAAACTTATTAGAAATGATTGCAATGTATTGAAAATTCCAATGGAAGTCTCACTCAGCTGCTCAAAGACTATCACCAGGGAACAGATACTTCTTTCTCTTGCCAGTCTGGCTTCCAAGGTGCCAGAGGCAATTTCTCTTCCATCCTCAGGATCCCATTGGTGGCCATCCTCCACTCACCATCACTGGCACCTCCCGGGTCCCCCACATTAGCAGCAGTTCAGTATGGGGATCAAAAGAGAAACAAGCTTCCCACGTATAACCACCTTGTAGAAGAAGGCCTATGGCCGGAGGGGGAAAACTAAATAAGAGGAGACCATAGTGTTGGCTGGAACAAAAGCAGTAGGACTGATGGCATAAGAATAAAAAGTGTCAGGATAGCAGTATGGAGTGAGACAAGCCCAGTAAGGATGAGGAGTCAATGGAACATGAAGACAGATTGAGTGGAAGACTTTCTGCAGGGGTTTACAGACCATCAAGGAAGGAAGAACATGTGTGGAGCAGATATTATTTATCAAAATACTCAGGCACCCCTCAAATATTTATCTGTGCATGCATATTATTTTTGTTTTCCACAGCATCTCATTACATAAAAATTCACAATCTAGCTGAAGACGAACTGTTTTCTATGCCTGCTGTGATTGGAAATAACATTTAGAAGAAATGGAGAAGTGTCTATGTGCTGCCCTGTTAATGAATTTTAAATGTCGACTCCCAGCACAGTATATGAAATTCCAGATCGGCTTTTCTGTATACAGCCTTTGTCCTAGTTATCAGTTTCAAAATTTCTCACTGGAGAGAAATTGGAAGATTTTTATCCACATATAAAAACGTAAAAGAAAAAAAAAACCATCTTGTCCTTTGAAATCTAAAAAAATGTATTTATGTTTCCTTCTTTGCTCTCTCTCTCCCTGCCTCCCGGGCTTATAAAGCACGTGTAGAGACAAGGTGCTCTCGGATGTGCCTCTTGCGTGTGCTGGGTACACATATTCTCTGCATGTTCATTTCAAAAGGAGCTTTTTTAAAAAAGTAAAGTTTATCCCTGTGGTTTCTCTGGGTTGCTGACCCAGCAGATCAGTTTAGTGGCACATGTACAGCATTAATAAAATGAAATAGATCTGGCTAGAATGAATGAAAAATATCAGCGTTTTGTGCAGAATAAGTTTGTTTGGTGAAACTTCTTTCATGCATGTGAATGTGTGTTCTGGATCAACAAAAAGTGCGTTTTTTACTCTACACCATGTCATAAAGGTTTAAAAATGCTGCTGAGAAAGATAGTTTCTTTATCCTCAGGATTCTCAGGATGTATTTTATCTATAGGTGTATTTGAAAAGTAGATGGAGCCAGAAAACTGGAGATGTGGGTTTGGATGCCAGCTCAGTCAGTAACCTACTTCTCTCTGTGCCTCTACTTCCTCATCGATGAAATGGGGCATGTGGGGGCCACAGGGTTTTAGGTGTGGAAGTTGGGTTAACCCTTGATTCCAACTTTTAAAATGAGAAGTTAATCAAGCCAAGGCACTCCGTCTTGTAGATTATAAAATTAATGTTGAACAAGTTTGTATCAACTAAAACTTCTTGCATTGGTCATAGGAAACCAGGTGCACTTAATAAAAAATCAGGTCACATTCTAACCAAGGTAAGGTGCAATGCAAACAAAAATAAAAGGAAGGAAGAGGGGCGCCTGGGTGGCTCAGTCAGTTAAGCGCCAGACTTCAGCTCAGGTCATGATTTCTTGGTTCGTGAGTTTGAGCGTCGGGCTCTGTGCTGACAGCTCAGAGCCTGGAGCCTGCTTCAGATTCTGTGTCTCCCTCTCTCTGACCCTCTCCAACTCTCACTCTTTCTTTCTCTCAAAAATAAATAAACATTGAAAAGTTAAAAAAAAAAAAGGGAAGGAAGGAAGAAAGAAAGATTTATGCCGAACTTTGCACGTGGCTTCTCGAAAGCAATTGTAGGATTGCTGTGGACTCCATAGAGACTGTGTACTTAAGGAGGCTCTCCTAGGCTTTGAACATGAAAACTCTGTTGTTGACATTCACTCTCAATAATACTTGCAGCAATGCCACTGAAAAATATTTCTATAGTTTAACTTCCAAATTGTGTTTCATCCAAAGAAGACTGCTTCATGTGCTTTGCTGACAATTAACCAATTCATTCTATTGATAAAGGGCAGTTTATTTCAGATGTGTAATGTTACTTGGAATACAGATTCCTTGTAAATATCTAGATTACAATTAAGTTCTATGTGGCAAGTAGTATCACTACAACCACATAAGGCAGATTAGAGTAAAATGAAATTTTAAAAATTGATCAGTTTTAGTTTTCTGAAACCCCAAATGAAAATGATGGCTTTTAAAATCATTAAATGCAAAAAATAAATAAGATAAGATAAAATAAAATAATTAAAAGCATATTTGGAAAGGAACATACACCACAGTGCCTAGCCCTACAAGCAGACTCCAGCATCCCACTGGGGGGCGGGGGGCAGATAACAGATCAGTCCCACTGGGACCCATAAAACAGGACAGAGATCATTGACCATGAGTGGTGGAGAGGCTTGCTGCTTTGTAGAGTCATCATGGAGTATGTTCTCTTTTTAAGATGAGGTGATAGGAGTAGAGATACTAATTAAGAAAAGGAAGAGCATTCCAGGCAGAGGGCAGAGCAAGAGTAAAGGTGCTGACGTGGGAACATACTTGGTATATTTGAGGAATAGCAAGGAAGCCAGTTGTCGACAGTGGCGTGCAAGAGAGAAAGGATGATGAAATCAGAGAGGTAGCCAGGGACCACATTATTCTGGCCCTGTAGACCAGGCTTAATGACTGTGGCTTTTTCTTCTGCGAGAACGAAGAAGGGATCTGAGAGTTCTGAATAGAGTAGTGACAAGATCTGATTTTGCTTTTCAAAACATCACTTGCCACTGCATGGAGCATAGACCATAGAAGAGAAAGGAAGAAGTAGGGACGCCAACCAAATGGCTATTGCTAATATCCTGAGTGGTGCTGATAATTATATTAACTGAGAGATGTAAAGGTAAGGGGGAGAAAGAATGTCAGAATCTGAATTTGAAGGTGGCACCACAAGGTTTGTTAATGTGTGGGATGTGAGGTATGAAAAAAGGATTCAAGGACAATGCTTAGTGTTTGGACCTGGAAAAGTGGAAGGACTGAGCTGCTGTGTCCTAAGCTGGGAAGGAAGAAAGAAACACATTTAAATAGAAAAATTCAGAGTTTTGCTTCTTTGTTTGTTTGTTTGTTTGTTTGTTTTTGGATATTTAATGTTTGAGGTGTCTGTTCCACTTATACCTGATGATGTCGTATTTGGATATACAGATCTGCTGTTCAGGGGAAAGGTTGGCCATGGAGTTGTAAGTGAATATTTAAATCTCAAAGCTAAATGAGGACTCTTAAGGAATATAGGTGTAGAAGAAAGCAGGGTGATGTCTGAGCCCTGGGACCTCCAGCACTTAAACTTTTAAAAAATGGAAAAGAGGGACGCCTGTGTGACTGTCAGTTGAGCGTCGACTTCAGCTTCAGTCTTGATCTCATGGTTCACGAGTTCGAACCCCACTTCAGGCTCTGTGCTGACAGCTCAGAGCCTGGAGCCTGCTTTGTGGATTCTGTGTCCCCCCCCCCCCTCTGCCCCTCTCTCACTCGTACTCTCTCTCTCTCTCAAAAATAAATAAAACATTTTAAAAAATGGATGAAAAAGAGTCAGGAAAGAGGCCAAGAATGGTATGTAACTAAGAGAACTGAAAACAGGGGCTTCAAACAGGTATCTGTATCCCAGTGTTTATAGTGGCATTATTCACAATATATATGTACCACAGTGGATTATTATTTAACCTATAAAGAAATGAAATTCTGACACAGGCTCTACATGGGTACACCTTAAAGACACTATGCTAAATGAAATAAACCGGACACAAAAGGACACATACTGTATGATTTCACTTATATGAGGTAACTAGAGTAGGCAAATCCATACAGCCAGAAAGTAGAATGGCAGTTTCCAGGGGCTGGGAGGAGGCAAGAATGAGAGAATGGGAAGTTATTATTTAATGGGTACAGAGTTGGTTATGACAACATTAAAAAGTTCTGGAGGTGAATGGTGGTTAATGATTGCATAACACAACAATGACTATTACCTAATGTCACTAACCTATACACTTGAAAATCATTAAAATGGTAAACTTTATGGCACACATATTTTACCACAATTTAAAAAAAAAAAAAGGAAAAAAGGAAAAGACAGAAGGAACAACCAGTGAGGACAAGAATCAGAAGAGAGTATTTTCTGGACATCTAAAAAAGGATTTCAAGAAGGAGGGAGTAGTCATTTACATAAAATGGTGGAATTTCCTTCTAGCTTTTTCTTCTCACTTTTGTACACTTTTAATTTTATTGAAGTTACCATTTTATATACGCTTTATTTTTTCCCACATATTATCAGCCTTCCCTGCTAATATCCAAAATAGGCTATTTATTTAAGGGTTGTCGAATCCCAAATAGCTCATCATAGGATCCGGATGCCAATATATAAATCTCATAATGAGCTGTTATTTGGATGTTCTACAACAGTGGTTTCAATGAATCATCTATGAGGCCGGGAGTTGAAATGAGTGCTCTATTTATTGTCCCCCTTTGCTGATTATAAGCTATTTCCCTAACTTTGTACAGATTCCACCATTGTGTGAAGCCACGGTCATAAAATTTGTTACAGATATTTGAAGTTGAGGGAAGAAGAAAACCTTTTGTAGAATAAAATAAAGGTTTCTCTCTTTTTCTCTCAATCGCTAAGGAGCTCTACCTTCAGCCCATATATTCTTGGTTCTAACTATTTCTCAACTTACCTGACATGATGCAAGAATTTTTGTTTGTTTGTTGTCATCCTGTTTCCTTAAAAGTATTTATTTACATCTTTACTAAATGGACAAAAATAGAGCTTAAAACTTCACAGAATTATCTGTGTATGTGTAATGGTTTTGACAGCCAGTCACATTTATCTCCAGATGTAAATTATATGGCATGGTTCCTTTTTCATGTTCATTAAATTCCATAGATGTCAGTGGTTTGGTTTCCTTGGAAACAAAAACCTTTATATAACTAGTCAGAGATTTGGTAGCAGAAATATCAGGATGCCGAGGGGGGTAAAGAATGGTTCCTTCGGTAGATACATATTTGCATTTAAAACTCTTCTTCTGCCTTTTCCATGTTCCTCTCACCCTTATGGCCATTCAATAGTGAACAAGAGGAGGTTTTAAAAGCTACCATTAAAGTATAGAATATCTTTTCTAATGGTTAAAAGCTTTTTACTTTTATTTTCAAACAATCACAGACAGGCTAAGTCTTTTCTGGGATGTTGGTGTAAATTCCCAAATTTGAGAAGAGTGTGTGTGTCTGCTATCAAGAGTTAAGTTAGATTTGAACATTTGAGCAATGGCTACATAACTCAGTATATATGTATATTCATCTGTAAAATACTAACTGAACATGTGTGTGGCTGAATAAAGATTCTATGCTTTATATAATAGCAAGTGTGTGTCTTTAGCACCCCACTGTCAAAGAGTTTGAAAGCTCCCTGACGGGTTGTGGAGAGTGAACAGGGGACCACAGTTCTGCCAAGGGGGAAGAGCAGGCTAAGGGCATGGCAGCCATGGATGTTCTCATTGGCCCAGGGTGGACCCCTTGTCGAAGACAAGGTTAGTAATATGTTACTTAAACCTCACGTCTTTTCAGAAGGCTGTGATTCATTTTATCATTGCTCCTATCTGGTATAATTTCAATCTAAACCCAATTTGTTCTACATGTAATGGTATAGAATTGCATTTTGAAAATGTTCTCAATTTTATTTCTTTCAAATGCAATAATACGCCATCTTGTGGAAATATCTGATATTTATTTCTTAAATTAATTCTGCATGGTGAACTGCCCTCTGAAGGGTTTTTAATCTTGAGTTCTAACGCAGAGATATGAGAAGGACTTGGGGAGCTTTTAAAATCTCCATGTCCAGACCACACCCTGGATCAGTTGAATCAAAATGTCTGGTGTGGGGCTCAAGCACCACTATGTTTCTTTAAAATTTCCCAGAGTTTCCTGTGTTTGGCAAAGTTTGAAAACAATTACTCTAAGGAAAAAGAGCACCAGGTTAAATGGATAGTCTCTCTTTTTAAAATAGGGATTTTATGTGGTAAGGTATTGAGAATTTTCCTAGAGTATTTGTTTGTCAAAAAGACTAGTTTTAAGTATACTTTCCCTTAAACTTGATTGGCTTTAGTTAACATAAAGTATGTCAAGGTGCTTGTATTAATCTCCTCTGACAAAGTACCACAGACTAGGTGGTTTAAATAACAGAAATGTATTTCCTCATAGTTCTGGAGGTTGGAACGGATCTAGGTATCAGCAAGGTTGTTTTCTTCTGAAGTCTGTCACCTTGGCTTCTGGATGGCTGTCTTCCTTCTTTGTCCTCACATGGTCTTCTCTCTGAACCAATCAATGTCCTAATCCCCTCTTGTTGTAAGGACACCCATCCTATCATAGTAGGGCCCATCCTGAAGGCTTCATTTTAACTTAATTACCTCTTTAAAGAGCTTATCCCAGAATAGAGTCACATTCTGAAGTGCCAGAGATTAGGACTTCAACACATGAATTTTGTGGGGACACAATTCAGCCTATGACAGCATTTCCTTATTGCATTACAAAGCCAAGTTCATGATTTACTTCTGTATTGGGAATACTCCTGTAAGATTATTTAAAAATTGATCTAATATAAATAGATTTGTTCTTTATAATCAATATGATTGTCAAAGTGGATAAAATGGGCAGTAGGAATCATTTCAGAAATAGGCATTATTGCTTTTTAGAAGTGCCTTTATTTCAGAATTTTTTTTTCTTATTACCCGCACATTCATACTCATTTTTTTTGTATGCCAGAGCACCCAACATGTATCCTTGTGCATTGTAAGTGTTTAATAAAGTATAGTCATTAAGTGCACAAGCTGTTAGGTCAGATGGCCAAGACTCAAAGCCAATAACCAGCTATCAAACTCAGCAAGTTATTCAACACCTCTGAGACTTAGTTTGCCCGTCTGAATTATGGAAAGAATCTCCATGTTTTCCTTACCTGCTTGCCGCAAGACTCAATGATAAAATGCATCTAAAATACCACAGCCTTCACATCTGTTGTATATGATGAATACATTTTACCTTTCATTATGGATGAGTTTTAGTAAGTGAATAAAATACATCTATCACTGATGTTCATATGATGTGTTGTAGTAGCAAAGCCAAGGTAGAGTTGGATAATTTACCTATTTACGGTGGAATTCCGTGCACTACTCTGGATTGCTTCAGAATGACAGATTTACACCTTTGTAGCTCTGGTGTTTATACCTACCAATGGAAATCTATTTTTATATGTTAACTGTACAAATACAAAATTGAAGCACATTTATCATTGGAGCCAAACACCTGCCCACAGAGGGCCATCAGCAATCTATTTGCATTAAGACCTACTGTTTTTTTGGGAGCACCTGGGTGGCTCAGTCAGTTAAGCGGCCGACTTCAGCTCAGGTCATGATCTCTCAGTCTGTGGGTTTGAGCCCCGCATCAGGCTCTGTGCTGACAGCTCAGAGCCTGGGGCCTGTTTAAGATTCTGTGTCTCCCTCTCTCTCTCTGCTCCTCCCCCACTCGCGTGCTCTCTCTCTCATAAATGAATAAACGTTTAAAAAAAAAACATTAAAAAAAGGCTTACTGTTTTGTTTTGTTTTTTTTCTAAAAACTGTCTAGATTTTTCCAAAGGTTAAATAGATTTTCTCAACCATCAAAATAATTTCAGAGCAATTTACTTACAGTTGAGAACATGTTGACATATTTTTCTACATTATGAAGCCATGGAAGCAAAATCTGAAACAGTATTTTGAAATGGAAGAACACAATTTGGGGTCAAAGAGACCCAGATTCAAATCCCAGTGCACACATTAACTGAGAGATGCCAGGAAGGTTTCTTAGTTTCTCTATGCAGTGATAACTCCTGCAAGGATAGGGTTGTCTGGTGAGGTGGATTATGGTTCATAACAAGACACAAATCGTAGTGTCGTATACTTTGGGAGCTCACTCATGGCTACTTCACTATCTGCCTTATGTTCACTTTTCAATTTATTCTTCTTAGCACTTATTGTAGTGTCTGATAGATAATTAAGCATATATAGAACTTAAATTGTTTCCTTTTCAAAGAGTATGTCCTATAGTAATTTGGCATGCAGTTTGACACCTGGTTCAACAGGGGAAAAAACTGGAAGGCAATTTGACATGTGATGTGAACAGGAGAAAAAGTCTGGGGAGGGACGGTAATATTTATGTCTATCACGGAGTTATTGTGACAGTCAAATAATATATATACCTGAAATGGCTTTGCCAGCCATAAAGTGTGATAGAGTGGTATTCATTTGTGAGGCAGCTTGGTAGAGTGGAAGAAACTTAAGAGTATGTGCTCGTTTATTCTGAGAAATTCATTTTCATCATCTTTGTATGGGAAATGGCTGAAAATTCTTACGTTTATTCTATTTACCATAAAAACATCAAATCCTGTATTGCACACTTTGGGTATGATACCTGACACAAAGTAGGTATGTTTGGGGAGGAAAGAAGACTTGCAGCATAGTTTTTTGGTTTTTTTTCCTCTTTTCTGAATGTGAACACAACATCTGTAGCTGTCTAAAATGTGAAATTTCAAGTACCCAGAGAAATAGTATTGATCTTATTTAAAAAGTGCCAATTAAAAGTCAAAATCATGTAGTAAAATTTGCTTCTTCACAGATCTTTGCTAATGGTAGAAATGAAATTTTCTAAGACTGCCAAAATTAATGTGTGTAGAGATTTCTAGGACATGGATTAACCGAACTAAGCCGAATATTTGTTGGTGTTTAACTGTGAACAGGATCACTGGGTCTCACAGGTCAGAATTCACCTTTCAGCTTCACTCACCAAGACATTTTCTCTGTGCCTTTTGGTACTTCATCATTCAGATGTTTCTTGACATTTTAATTTGTATCCAGGTATTACCGATTTCAGGTTAAGACCAGTGGCGCTGGAAGAATTTGCTGATCACTGTTAACCATAAATGGGCGTAACCCTGTGAAGAGTCACTTTATCTTCTCTCAAGAACAGAGAATACTTTTTAAAAACAGTAACTCAACATTTCTCCAAGTGAATTCCTTGGAATACTAACAGGTGTTTTCAGATAAAAGTGTTGTCTGGTCAAATATGTTGGGAAGATGCTTGTTTTTTTGTTTTTTGTTTTTTTTTTTATTATTACAGAACTTCTCATAGACTGATGTGTTGGACATGGATTGGGGCCAGTTTCCTTTTTTTTTTTTTTTTACAATGGGCGTCTTTGTCAAGCATCTCACAGGATTAACGTTCTGTTGAATCACTTTGGTAAATGATTCTGTAGTCGGTTCTTAGGATGTCTATCACACACCATATTGGGATTGGAACACCAGTTTAAGAGTGATGCTTATTCCCACAATAGTGCAGATACCTAATTAAAGATGTTCAAAGACCAGGTTCTTGGGTGATCTAAACCAGAAAGGTCTTTCTTCATGTAAAAATCCATTGGTAATATACGGCAGAGGTTTATCTTGTGCTCCATCATGGATCGTTATTAATTTTAAACTGTATTAGCATTAGTCCGCCTTGTCTTTTCTTCCAAATTTAGACCTTGGCTTTGACAGAAAGCCATCAGCACTTTTAGTATATCATTCAAAGCACAACAGTTTAATTTGTTTCCACGGTAGCTGGAATGTAGTTTGGCATTTAGGCCAGCTTAATGCATGGTATACCACTACAGGTTAATTCCAGGTCCACTGAATTCTTTCTAGGGACCAGTTTCCAATGGCTTTCCCAGTTCTCACTAGTGTAAAATTGATGCCACATGGTTTTATTGGAAGGATCTTAAGTTGAGATAAAGCTTGAGTTGATGTTACATTTAAACTGGTTGGAAGTTACTCTGGGAGCAACAGTTTTCAAAAGCTGTAGCTTCTTCCTGATTCCCTATAGAAAAGTGTTTCCAGGAGTTGACTTTATGTCTTGAAAGTGAGACTTGAACTCTGTCCCCTTATGTGGAGGGGACAGCAGTGGTTAAGAGGCTCCACCAATGTTATCTTTGTAGCCACAGTTGATTGCTTCATTTCTTCATATCTAGATTTTCTCATCCATAAAATGAAGTTCATAATGCTATTTCAGAGAGTTTTTGTGAGGATGATCGGCTATGATACATTTCATAGTCCTGCCTCTGTGCATGGTAGCTTGTTTCTCTGAAAATTGAAGTCACGAGTTCATACCTTTAATAGACTTGCGATCAGTGTCATTATTTGACAAATTAGACAAATTGCTGCATCAGCCAGAGTGTCATTTTTTTTTCTCTTAGATATTTACATTTGCCATCTATCTTACCTATGCTTCTCACTCTCTGGCCAAGTTTTCATTTTTCATGATATCTTGAACAGCATTTTTTAAAAAAGAGCTTTGTTCATTATTCGTATTATTAAAATACTAAGGTAATGTTTAAATTTTACATTAAGCATTTCCTTACTGGGATTTGTAATACCTGATTAAAAATTACTTGCCAAACATAATTTTTCTTTTTATGAGTGTTAATTAAAAATTAAATTTCACTGTCTTTATTTGAAGTTAAATAAACAAGTCATTTGGTATCTGTGTATGAATTACAGTTACTTTCAATGTTAGAATACCTTAGTGTGAATTTAATAAGACTTTAAAAAGGCTTTTTTTTTAAGTTTTATTTATTTTAGAGACAGAGAGAGAACACAAGTGGGAGAGGGGCAAAGAGAGAGGGACACAGAATTCAAAGCAGGCTTCAGGCTCTGAGCTGTAAGCACAGAGCCCTACACTGGGCTGAAGTTGTAAACCATGAGATCATGACCTGAGCCGAAGTCAGACGCTTAACCAACTAAGCCACCCTGGCACCCTTAAGCAAGAAGTTTTGTGTGTTGGGACACATACAGATGATCTGGGAAGTTAACTATTCACTTGATTATTTTTGCCATAGGCAAATCTCTACTGTCAAAAATAGAGGTTAGAGAGAGAGATTTATTTTATTTTAGGGGAGTCTGAAAACGTAAGTCTATAGTAATCATTTTCCATTCGTGCAATTTTGTTTGAAGATTAAAGATTATTAAAAGGCATTGTCTCCATATATTTACTTACGTATGTGAATACCAGATGGATGAAAATCTGAATAAAATTAATTTCAGATCTTATATTAGTTCTGTCCCACACATATACCTAGGAATGTGGAATAGCTGAATAATGCAAATAAAATTTTTGTTTACATGGTTTTAAAGTCAATAATGCTTCAAATAAATTAGTGCATAATATTGAAAAAGAATAGATCTTAGAATGTTTAAAATAAAAAGTAGGTATTTTATATGAGGTAGTAGTTGATATAACCTTTCGAACCTATGCTGAATAAAGTGTGTAAGTAAGAGCAAGTAGGCTCAATATTTAATTTTATGGCTAGCTGCTCAAAATTTCATGGTTCCAGTTGATAAATCTTAAGTCAAATAATTTACTTCAAGGATACTGTAGAGCATTTGAAATACTGTAGAAGTTTGACTAGAGCCCTTATTTTTTTTCCATTCTTACAGAAAAAAAAAACCCAAAGTAAATTATTATTCTAGTGTGTAAATTACAAAAAGTCATAAGAGATAGATTCTCTGCTCTGTCAATATTTCCCCTGATACTTAACTGTGTTACATTGTTCTAAATTCTTTAAGTAAATTCTTAGAAATGCTCCAAGTAACTAGAAATTCATCAACCTTCTTTTAATCATGTCCTTAAATGTCCTGCTTTTCATTTGCCAATATTCATGCTCAATTCAAGATGAATTGAGAAACCATGAAGTTGTAAAAGAGAATTAATATATGGAGCTGAATCATGCCTTTGTAAGCTGGAGCTAGTTTCTCTGGCAATAAGATGTTAGACAATAAATCATGTATCTAAAATCGTATAGTTGCAGAGGCAGAGGAAAGTAAGGAAGTTCAAGAGTGTCATCTGACTGTGTTGATGGCCTCTTCACCACAATTAATAAGGTGTGGCTTTGTGAATTCAAGGGCAGAAATTCAGACCGTGGTGAATCTAAGTCCATTCAAAATATTTCTTTTAATCTTGACAACACACACTGCTTTAATAGCATTAGTTGGTATTAGCTGCATGTGGCAAAAATTTCACACACTATTAATTCTAGCACTACATTGGAACACTAGAATTATGCATCTTTGGCTCTAAATAAATCCTTTTGGCTGTATGACTGACAAGAGAAAACCAATTATTTTGGGGCCAGTCTTGAATTATTGCCTCAGTAAAGGCTCTGTCACCCAAAATGGGAGCTTGCACAAAGAACAGTTAAGAACAAGGTGGAGAGAGCAATGGAAGGGTGTTCTGTCATTAATGTTGGCAGCATTTGAAGCTACTACCAAAATGTTTTTTGAAAGAATTGGAGACTAAATAAATTGCCTTAGAGCTTGAATAATTCCAGATACACAAAGGAAAATCCCAGTCATGCTTTTATCTTCCAAGAGATCAAACTGTACATCTATGCATTTACACACATGACATATTTAAAGTTCTTTTATTTAACGTATCTTAATCACAGCCATGATGTTAAATATTTTTCATATTTATCAGTTTATGCCGGAATAATAATCATTAATTTGAAATCATATTAACTATTTACCATCTATTTACTATGGAATAGTGACACAATTCTCATTTTAGTGTTGCTATTGTAAGTAACCCTGAAGCAAATACCTGCCTTCATTTATCATTTTTCCTCTTTGTTGTTGTTTCCTTAAATTAACAGTCCTGGCATTGGGATTACCTGTCTAAATACATTTGATTTAATCCATTATTACAGGGTTCTTCCTCATTTTCTCTTCTTTCACATAGGTATTTTTAAAATTTTTTCTCAAAAAATGTTTATTCATTTTTGAGAGACAGAGAGAGAGAGAGAGAGAGAGAGAGAGAGAGAGAGCAGGCAGGGGAGGGGCAGAGAGAGGGGGATGGAGGATCCAAAGCAGGCTCCGTGCTGACAGCAGTGAGCCCAATGCAGGGCTTGAACTCACCAACCATGAGATCATGACCTGAGCCAAAGTCGAACGGTTAACCTACTAAGCCAGTCAGGTGCCCCCATGTAGGTATTTCTTTATTCTCATGGTAGCAGTTGTATTTCCTTACTGCATTAATACATGTACTTCTTTGTTACAGCCTACACAAAATAATTCCAAAATAAAAATACTAGTGTCACTAGTAACAAATCTAGTAATGAAAATTCAACATTTCTTTGCAGTTCTCTTTATTTCTTAGAACATTTTTCATTCACAATATAGGTTCCACATTTATTAAAATTTATTATTTTCTGTAGAGCTATACTAATTTGCTGCATAATGAGATGATTTCTTTTTTTTTATAGTTATATTCAATTTTGGAGATTACTGTTCCTCATTGTTTTTCTTAAGTTTACATTTTGAAAAAGTAAAATATTTATGTGGTTCAAAACCCAGTGTTAATACATACAGTATATACGAATACTCATAGAAGGCTCACTCCCATCCATATCCCTTTCACTGATTCCTACCCACCGTATAGTTACTTCCTTCCTGTGTTTCTGTTCGCAAAAATGAGGACGCATGCGCGCACACACACACACAGCTATCTAGTCCCTTCATGTCATTTTTTCCCAGTAATCGGAGATGCCACTTTTTCAAAATATATATAAAACATTTCTATCTCTCTTACACAAAATGTAGCATTCCTTCTGTATGCTTTTATAGCTTGCCTTTTCTCATTTAGTATAACCTCAAAACCACTCCATACTGGCGTGGGGATCTTTTTCATTATATAGCTGCCCATTATTCCCCTGCATGGGATCCTGTACTTTGTTCAGTCAGTCTCTCGTGCACAAACATTTAGGTGGTTTCCAATATTGTGCTATGTTGTGTGAGGCTGAATTTAAAAAACAACCAAAACCAAACTTTATGCATGCTTTGCCCTACTGTGCAGAGGTCCAGTTTTAGGGTAAATTCCTAACTTCTAATTTAGGGTTGATTGCTAATTTCTCTTTCATAGGTGCTTTACTCTGTTTTGCCTTGTTTTGATCATTTTCTGTTCTCCTTGCAATATATAAGATGATCTTGGTGCCCTCACCCCCAGCCTTACCACATAATGGATTGTCAACTTTTTTATTTTTGTCAGCTTGGTAAGAAATGCTATAGCTTTACTCTTACTATGCATGAAATTAAGCATCCTTTCACAGTTTAAGAGAAAATATGTATATATGTTTATAGGTTTTTTTCTATGAATTTCTGCCCGAGTATCTTGCACACTTTTCTATCAAGTATTTGATCTTTTTTGGAGCTTTTTAGGAGAATTAGTTCTTTATCACAGAAAATGTTCTCCAGGTTGTCTTTTGCCTTTTGAATTTCCTTACAGTGTTCTTTGCCATAGAAGCTTTTGTTTGTATTTTTATGCGGTCAATGTATTAAAATGTTCTTTTATTGCCTTTGTATGTTGAGTCACATAAAGTTCTTTTTCTATATCTAGTTTATAAAGAAATTCACCCCAGTTTTTCTCAAGTATGGTTTTATGATCTTCTGGGATTTCTTATGTTGTATATTATGAGGTATGCATCTCATTTTATCTTTTTCTTACTTGATATCCTTTTGTTTCAACACTATTTTTTTGAAGTCTGTCTTTTGTCCTAATCTTGTACCTAGGTGTTCTAATTTCATTAATTTAAAAATCCAACTGAACCCATTTTCAGTGTGCTATTCAGTTGTTCCAACACCATTTATATAAAAAGTTCATCTTTTGCACAATTTATTTAAAAGTCCAGCTATTGTCCTAGAGAGTTAAGACACCACCTTTTTCATATACAGTCTTTCCCTATGTACCTAGGTCTATTTCTAGCCATGTACTTTATTTTATTGTTCAGGCTGGCTTATTCATGTATATCAAAACACTTTGGATTTCTACTCCAGAATAACCAAAAAAAACAAAACAAAACAAAAAACAAATAGAATTAAGTTTTTATGAGCCCATTAGATCTACCAAATTTTGTTTTCAGTACTATTCTTTCCTTTTCTCTTAACAGTTACCCCCCATGGAAAAAATTATTTTTTCCTAAGGCAATTTTTTTTGTTTCATATATATATATTCCATTTTCTAATTTAAAAATCTAATCTTTTAAATTTCATTTTTTAAAAAAAACTATTAGAAAATAGAAAACAAAATCATTATCAGTCAAGCAACTGAAATTTTCTTATAAGTTTAATCACAAGTGTCAGGAAATAAAAATTTTAAGAAAAGAGGGGCAGGCACCTGGATGGCTCAGTCGGTTAAGCATCTGAAACTTGGTTTGGCTCAGGTCATGAATCCAGGGTCTAGAGATCAAGCTCCCCGTTGGGCTTTGTCTGGGCATGGAGCCTGTTTGAGATTCTCTCTCTCCTTCTTCCTCTGCCCCCCACCCCCGTGCCTGCTCTCTCCCTCTCAAAGAAATAAATAATAAATAAATGAATAAATGAATACATAAATAAATAAGAAAAGAACACTTGTGGCTAGTCTATCTTATAAATTTTATTCTTAGAAATCTATGCCATCAAGTGTTCATTCTATAATTTCTGAGCACATTTAATATAAAAATAACTCTGGTGCATTATTCATGTTAACAGGCCCTTTAAATAGCCATAAAACACGTGGGAGCACATTAATGCTACATCTGCCCTGTGCTTTTTAAGTCTATCAATTTTATGGGAGGGAAATCTTGCATAATGTCAGAAGTTTTCTTACATTCTCAGCTGCCTGTGGTGGCAGGGAAGTACCTTAGCTGCATTACGTGGGTGAGAATGTCACATTGCATGATTGGATTTTTATCTAAGGAGGGTGAGAGCTGCCAGTTTCACTTCCTAACTGTTAGAATGAGGTTCCAAGTTGAGTAAGTTTTCTTTTAAATGAATTCCAGGAGTAGCAACTGTCTGCGACCTGTCTATACTCCTCTTTGAGACAGAAATTTCCTTGACAGTGATTACGAGGAACATAACCATTTTTGCCATTTTATGACCTCAAGGATGTGAAAAATACAAATGATATTAGCCATTTGGATAGCAGTGGAATTAGGCTGGCTTAACATATTTAAAGTGTTTTATTTTTTGAAAAAAAAAAAGTAATTCATGCATCTACTAAAAAATAAATTCTCACCGTGTTAAAGGTTATCATTAAAAAGTATACTCTCCCACCCTCATTTTTTTTCTGTTTCATTCCCAGAGGCAGTAAGTCATAGCCCTATTCTTATTCCTATTCCGTATTCCTATTTTTATTTCCCAAAAAACCTATGCATATACCAGCCCATTAAATTTTTTTTGATTCTACACCAATGATGGCATACTATCAAGTAGTATATAATCAGCAACATGCCTCAAATTGCACTATATTAGCACCCATATATCTACTTCATTCTTTTTTTGGAGAGTGTAGACTATTTGATTTTATCAATACACCAAAATTTATTTATTGAGCTGCCTCTTAACAGGTGTTTTGTTGTTTCCAGGTTTGCTGCTCTAAAGAATGTTTCAGTATATTTACTACATATATCTTTAGGCATAATATGAGTATAGTTGAATTTCCTATGACTGAAATTCCTTTATCCAAATGCATGTCCATTTTAAATTATGAAATATATTACCAAATTGCTCTGCAAAGAGGTTGTATCAATTTACACTTTCAGTAGTAGCATTCAAAATCACCTATTTGTTCACATTCTTACCAACACCATGTTTCATTAACCATTTTTTGAATTTTATAAATGTGATAGATGAAAAAGTTACCTCTTTATTATTTAAATTTGTATTTCTTTAGTTATGAGTAGAGAGGAACCTTTTCTCCTGTGCAATATATTTGTCTTTCCAACCATATCCTTTGCCCATTTTCCAGTGGATTGTTGTACTTTTTCTTTTTGCCTCCTTTGATATATTAACACCTGTTCATCATGTATTATCTACAGCTTTTCAGTTTTATTTGACTTTGTGGAATTTTTTGCTTTTCAGAGTTTTTTGGGTAGCCAAATTTATTAATTCTTTTCATTATGAGTTTTTAATTTGGAGTGCTGCTTAGAAGACCTATCCATTCTAAAATAATAAAGATAATTTTGTGATTTCTTCCAGTTGTTTTATGTTTTAATTTTTATGATTGTATCTTTGAGCCATCTGGATCTTATTTTATGACAGTAACAAAGGGATCTTTATTAGGATAGACTAAGGCAGTCCATGATGACCCAAACTCTCAATGTCAGTGAAATAACACACCAAAAGTTTTTTTCTTGTTCAGTCAGCTGAAGGTTTGAAAAAGTTCCAAGCTACCCTCAGCAATATAGGCTATTTCTAACGTGGGCTCTGCCATCCCAATAAGAGACCTTTTCATTCGCTGTGGCAGGAGAAGACAGGAACACCTGTTGAACCAACAGGGATTTTTTCAATGCATCAGCCTGGAAGCGATACATTATTTCTTCTGTTCACATTTCATTGGCCAAATCTAGTCATATGGCCCGGTCCAGTTGCAAGGGGGGTTGGAAAATATAGTCTTCAATATGCTCAGGAAAGAAAGTGGAACCAAATATTACTGCACTGGTAATGTCTACCACAGTATTAATTTTATTTGACTCTAGATGGTGGCCCAGCTGTCCAACGTAAATTATGGCATAATCCATTTTTTCGTCACTGATGTGAAGTGTAGTCTTAATTATATACTGAAATTTCCTCTATATTTCCATTCTTTCCCTTCATATCTTCAACCTTTCTATATATTTTAGACTAGTTATAATAGCTTTATAATATAAATTATTTGGTAGAGATAGTCTTACTTCATTAGTTTTTCTTTTCATTTATTTATACTTTCATATGAATTTGAGAATCAATTTCTATTATAATATATTTATATTATTTTTCTAAACATTCTGTTGATTTTTATTGATATTACTCTAAACGTCTAGATTAACATAGTGACAGTTCATATGTTTCTTATACAAAGTATTTCCATGCTTAATAGAGAGTATGTCTTATGTAAAGATATATGTATCCAAATTGTCTTTTATATACCCTCTTGATGTTTCAAAATTTTCATCATATAGATCTTACACATTTAAAGTTAAGTTTACCTGGATATTCCATCAGTTTGATGCAGTCCTAGGTGAAGATTTCTGAGTGCCTTGTATTAATAAAGGAAAACTAATTTTTGATTTCTTATTGTATATTTAGAACTTCATTGAATCTCTTTGTAACATTTTTCAGTTGATTTTCTTCATCCTACCAAGTATTCAACCATGCCCTGCATAACAAATGATAATATTGTCCCTTTGCCTCTAAATTTTATACCTTTTTCTCTTTGACCTTAAGTTTATGTATTTTGATAATTTGGTAAAATTCTCATCCCTTTGTGGTTGGGCAAAAATTAATTCGTGTTTTATATGATGTCATTTTTTTCGATTCTGAACTCTTTGTGAATTAGAACTATTTAATTCCACAAAAATATTGAACATCTCCCGTGAGAAAATCCCTGTGTTTTGTCCCAAGTGATGTAAAAATAAATAAAACAAGTCCTTGCTCTCATAGTTCTTATACTTGATATAAGAAAGCACAGAAATTATGCAGATGTCTATAATTCACAGTCAAATATGATAAATGATACAAGTGGGATGCAAAGGAAATGATTGGGGATAAAAAGATTTTAATTTTGCCCCAGCGGCTAGGAGCTGGGATAGCAGGAATGTGCCTGGCTTCATACAAAGGTAGCAGGTAAACAGAATCTTGATAGATGTTCAGAAATGAGACAGGAAGTGCTTGGCTCAGGTCACTGTTCCAGGTGCCAGGAACCAATCTAGGCTTATTTTTAAAGATTGATTTTATTTAGCACCTAGAATCATCTTGCCCATGGATGTTCAATATTATTCGGAGACTGCACTTACGTGGGAAGGGGATACTAGTAACTCATTTATACACGATTTAATTTGAAATTTGAGTGTCCATTCTATCAGAACTTAGGACCATTTCTTTCTCAATAGTTGAGCATAGTGGGGCTGTCTTTAATTTCCTTGATTGTTCAAAATCTATTCTAGACTTTGAGTTACAAGTCAGGCATTTTGGAGGGGTGGGGGGCTCTAAGTGTTTAAGTATGGACAGAAATTGTCTGCTTTTTATGTATGTTTAATAAGTGAAAAATGTGACATTAATTTTGTAGCAAGAATAAAATCTTTTCTTTGTAGGCAAGTTTAATTTAAGGAATACTGCCAGTGGGCCTTCATTAAAAGCAGTGAGTTTTGTGATATTTTGGAAAGAATACCCCATGCTAAGAGTTAACTGACCTAAGTTTTTGTTTCAGGGTTTTGGTCAAATAGCTGCCTATCTGTGAGTGCAAAGCTGGTTGTCCTCAATTTCCTATTGTGCACAATTAAGATTTGGATCACAAAATTCCTAGGTTCCTTCTGTCCTCAGACTGGTTTTAACCAATCTCAATTTTGCCTGGTACTTCTCCATATAAAGCACATCTCCTGGTGATGATTTAAAAATTAAAAAAAAAAAAATTAAAGGGTGCCTGGGTGGCTCACTTGGTTAAGCGTCCAACTCTTGATTTTGGCTCATGTCATGATCTCACAGTCCTAAGATGGAGCCCAGAGTCAGACTTCACGCTGACCTTGTGGAACCTGCCTAGGATTCTCTCTCAATCCCTCTGCCCCTCCTCCCTCTGCCCTTCCCCTGCTCCCATGCTCTCTCTCTCTCTCTCTCTCAAAACAAACAAACAAACAAACAAAGTATTTTAAAACATTTAAGAATTAATAAGTACCTAGCATAGAGGATAAAAGGGACAATTCTCAAGCTTATTTTGCATTCCCTTTTCTTCCTTTCTTTTCCCCTTACTCCTCTGAGAAACAGGATATCAAGCTCTTTGGGAAACTCTAAAGTTCTATAACGTAAATTGCCATTCTATCTTAGGTTTATTACATGACTTTAAACCTTCCTCACAGCACCTGTTTGTTTTGGTGATGAAGCCTTCTCACTTTTGTTCCTGGCTAGAAACTCACTTTGTGTTTCTCTAGAAAGATGCCCTAGCAAGACTGTGAATAATCCACAAAGACGCAATCATGGAAGGGATCTTGAATATTCCAGGATTGTCTTTAGATATTTGAATTTCTTCCCCATCACACTCTTTATTTTAAAGCTTAGGCCTTTGAATCTTCTTCCTTGGGATAAATTAAAATGCCTTATCACTTAGTTTCCTGTCCTTTTGAATACTCCTCAGGGTAAGAAAATCTATATTCCATGAATAAGATCATATTAGTTATACTATTTAAAATACTTATTGCATTAAAAAAGTATGAATGAAATATTTCCCTGGCTATTATATCATTTAAATTTTTTAAATATTTATTTATTTTTAAAGAGAGAGCTGGGGAAAGGGTAGAGAGAGAGGGAGAGAGAGAATCCCAAGCAGGCTCTGGCTGTCAGCGCAGAACCCAGTAAGGGGCTTGAACCCATGAACTGTGAGATTATGACCTGAGCTGAAATCAAGAGTCAGATGCTTAACCAACTGTTATATCATTTTTACTGTTACTGAGGAAAATGATACATTGTGAGACAGTAATTCATACTTCAGTTGGCAGCCTGATGTGGTGGCTGGGGTACCGTTCTGTGATTTGAAGTTTCTAAATTTAAAAACACAAAGATCCCTTTAATTGTGCAGAAATATTAGTATTTGCCAGTGGTATTTTTTTTTTGAAGCAAATCTTATTTCTTCTCAAGATATATTCACAGGTATTGAATCCATAAAACATAGTAAGTATATTTTAGAAATATGATTCTAGCATTCAAAATAGAATTCTTGCTGACTATAACTAGAGCTTGGGATCTAATCCATATATAGACTACAGTTCTTGAAAGACACATGTGTCCAGATGAGCAAAAACAGCTGTATTCTCTCTTTCAACCCTTAATTTTTACCTGCCAGCACAATTTCCTCTGATACTTTCAGGAGCCCTTTATTCACTTTCAGCAATACTAAAATGCTGATTCTTTTTTGCTCTGGTCTCAATACAGGAAGGCAGAAATCAGTTTTATCCTCAAGATCTGCCAAACCTCCCAAAACACAGGGTCATAAAACAGGATATATTCATTACTGCTGATGAATCTGCAGATCAGTTCTGTGGTTCTTCTGTTTAGGCGGGCTTCTCTTACATGTCTGTGGTCAGCTGTGGGTTGGCAAACTCGCCCTGCTGATTTTGAGTTCGTTCTCTCACGTGTTTTGGACTCACTTGGCTGTAGGCTGATCTGGTCTAACCCACCCTTTCTCTGTATGTCCTGCATACCATTCCCTCCAAGTCAGTCTAGCCTGGGCGTGTTCTCATGCTGGAGCCTAGGGTGTAAGAAGGGGAGACTGGGAGTGTTCTCAAGGTGAAAGCAGAAGAGTAAAGGGAGAGGGACTGTAAGCACACAGGGCCTCTGGAGGTCTAGGTTCTGAACAGGCATCCCATCAGTTATGCCACTTTCTTTAGCCTACAACGAATCTCATGGTCAGCTGAGATTCAAGACTGGGGAAACAGACTATCTCCTGGTAGAAGGAGTTGCAAAGTCCTATTACAAAATGGTATAGATACAGGAAGGGTGGAGAATTTTGGCCATTTTTGCAATCCATCTACTTCCACCTTCCCAGAAGCTCCTTGCTTTCACCAAAATCAAAGCCATTTGAAACCTGGACAGTAAAATAACCAAAAGCCTTCCCTGTAGTTAGTATTTTAGAGTTGACTTTTACTAGCTCACGCCAGTGATTAAACACAACTGTTAAATTACATACACTGAAAAGTAATTGCACTTCATTAGAAAAAAAAAAAAGGTAGTATTACTAAAACCCATCACTTCCTGGTTATTTTTATTATTATCTGTGTTCTCGAGGTCATTTACAATGATCATATCTGAATGGCAGAAACGCTGTATAATGAATGATGTACTGCCTCGTATCTCTGCCCAAATCTGTGCTCAGTGATATCATGTTGGTAGCTTGAATTTGACCATGGGAGTAGGTACACCACTGAAATTGGCAAACATGACGAATCAGGGCTGTTCTTTCTTTTTTTCTCATGGCCGCTTGTTAACATTTACCGAAACATCACTGCCTGTAAGAGGAGGATTTGGAGGCTCACATCAAGTCATTCCTCCACTCTGAA